>NW_022196899.1:37246001-37258698 GCF_008632895.1 Mastomys coucha | reverse complement strand
TCAGAAATCCGCCTGCCTCTGCCTCCCAAGTGCTGGGACTAAAGGCGTGCGCCACCACTGCCCGGCCATTTGTTGATTCTTGATCTTAGAACATAAGCTGTTGATGTTCTATTCAGGAAATTTTTCCCTGTGTCCATGTGTTCAAGGCTCTTTCCCACTTTCTCTTCAATGAGTTTCAGTGCATTTCGTTCAATGTAGGAGAATTTGATCCACTTGGACTTGAGCTTTGTTCAAGGAGATAAGAATGGAACAATTTGCATTCTTCTACATGCTGACCACCAATTGAACCAGCACCATTCATTGAAATTATGTCTTTTTCCCACTGGATGGTTTTAGCTTTTTGTCAAAGATTAAGTGTCCATAGGTGTGTGGGTTCATTTCTGGGTCTTCAATTCTGTTCCATTTCCATTGATCAGAATGAATCAGAATTGATCCTACCTGTCTCTGTACAAATACCATGCTGTTTTTATCACGACTGCTCCATAATACAGCTTGACTTCAGGGATGGTGATTCCCCCAGAAGGTCTTTTATTGTTGATAATAGGTTTCATACTTGGCAGCTCACAAAATGCAACTTCATCCTTAAGCAATCCAACATAGGCAACTGCGCATGATCTATACACACATAAACACACAAAAGCATGCATTACTTAAAACCAAATTAATATATTTATAGCTCTTTTTCTGAGGAGACCAGATTTTCATTCTTTTCTCTTAATAAGGTCTATTGGCAGCTAATAGGTATTAAGAGAGAGAGAGAGAGAAAGAGAGAGAGAGAGAAAGAGAGAGAGAGAGAGAGAGAGAGAGAGAGAGAGAGATTGCTAGCTTGTTGATGTCAGCCTGTAGATTGATCATGCTACAGTGGATTCCTATATATAAATACATACATACATACACACACACACACACACACACACACACAAACACACACATATATATATATTATATGCCAGTACTAATTAGACTTTATGGGTTTTAAAGAGAAATATGGCATACATATATGACACATGATCTGTGGAAGAGAACATAGTGGAGGATAAGCTAAGAAAAGAGGGAAGGTGTACCTGGAAGTTATGAGCAATCTATATTATATACACAAATGAAATTCTTAGAGCATAAATTTAAAAATGTTTTAAGATAAAAACATTGGCTGACTAAATTTAATACAAAGTTATTTTTATCTTTATGAAAAATAAGTTGTGTGAGACAAATAAAATAAGAAATTTTAATCTTCATACAGGGGATGGATATAAAGGCAAAAGGAAGATAATTTGAAACTACCTTGACTGTACATACACTTAAATTTTTATTAGAGTCCTATTATTCTGATAGCTATCGAGGAGGTTCATATGCCTAGCCACTGGAGATAATCATAAATATGCAATACGGCACAAATTTTCACATAATGAGCACAAATATCTTTTCAAAGAGGAAATCACAATCGAGGCAGTTCTAATCAGGTCTGCATTGTTGCATGAAGAATGCTAAGCAGTAGTCGGTAAGGGAAGGCTGAAAGAGAACCAGAGAGAATTTATTTTCAGATGTTTTTCAAAAACATTTTAATCCCATGCTCTTCAGATAAAAGTAATTATAAGTTATAATTCCTAATTAGCTGAGAGTGTCTTCTCACTAATAAAACTCCAGAATAAATTTGTGAGCTGAGAAATATAACTTCTTTCTTTGTAATTAAACATGTGATGGTGTTAGTGTCTTAGAATTATACCCCTGAAGTTACAAAATCATATTGAAAACTGATGGACAATCTTAAGCACTGTTTTAGACACTAATTTTTTCATTTGTATGAAAGTACATGTGAATATCTGATCAGTATACTTCTTCATGATCGTAAACACAGCCACCCCACTCTCTAGTATCAGAGGTTTGACAACACAGTAGAAAGAGCCTGGTCAGTGTTTGAAAATGAGAAAAGGCATTAACTGACTGTATGAGGAACTTAATAGAATTTTGTTTGTAAACCTGGACACACTCTAATATCGAGCCTTTTAAACCTGAACAGAGAAGAGGCGGAGTTAGGATTTTTCTCACAGAGCTCACTCCTACTTTCCTGCTTTTGTGTGAGTGGAAAGGTGAATTCTATTATAGTAGGAGTGTGATTCCCCAGGGTCTGTTAAACAGTCTGATACAGGTCTGTCATGGAAGGCAATCAAAGCTTCACTGTTCTGCCTTGATTGCATTCATATGCCTGTCAAGCCTGTTTCAAGGAAATCGGCATCACCAGCACTTTATCTCATTCATTTGATAAGCACAAAGATATACAGACATATTTTCTTCCATTCTGCAGGTTTAATAACAGGTGTAAGAATTCCAAAGACTATTCCTCTATTTTTAATCAATAAAATAATAGCAATTTTAAGGGAACACAAAATTAAGATCAGTTTCACCTAAAATAAAATTTCCAAACTATTCCTCTTATGTTAGTAATAATATACATATTAAAGATTATTACTAGCATTTAACATGAAGCTTGCATTCTGTCTCAATAATAAAACTTTTGTACTGTAATTATCAGATAATAAAATAAAATTAAAATATGAACAAATATATACTATCAATTCAAGTTCTTGTGTTATATAGAGGAACACTTTCATTTGCAGTGAGACTATTACTTTATAGAATTATTTAAAAATTATCCAATAATTATTTATTATTAAATACAAGGAAATAGGTTAAAGTTCTACTTAGGTAATAGTTAAGGGAGTTGATATATGAGGTCTTTCCCTAGATTTTGGTAATCTGAAATGACTAATAATTTTATTTTCAGAAATTTTTATACACCTAAATAAGTTAACTTTTTCTCTCTTCCCCCTTTTATTGATCATCATACAATACATCTTGATTAGAGTTTTTCACTTTCTACTCCTCTCTGTTTTGCCCTACTTCCTCTCTTATACAGATCCACTTTCCTTCTGTCTCTTATTAAAGAATAGGCTTCTAGGAGATAACAACAACAAAAATTAATAATAAAATATAATAGGATTATATGAAGATTAAATAAAGATTATTTATACAAATAAAACAAAAACCAGTACATGAAGTAGGACAAGGCAAATCAACAGAAGGAAAAGAGCCCAAGAAGAGGCACAAGAAACAGAGAGTTGCTCATTCACACAGCTAGGAGTTCCAGTAAAACACTATAAACTTGAAGCTATAACCTGAACATGGAGAACCAGGGATGCACTGTGCTTGCTGCTTCTCTCTCTGTGAGTTCATGGGATATTTACTCAATTGACTAGAGGGCCATTTTTCTCCTGGTATTCTCCTTTCTGTTTGGCTCTTAAACTCTTTCTACATCATCCTTGGAGTTCCCTGAGGGCTGGGGCTTTGGGATGTGGTGGAGACATCCAATTTATACCTGTGTGTTCTGAACTCTCTCTCTCTCTCTCTCTCTCTCTCTCTCTCTCTCTTTCTCTCTCTCTCTCTGTGTGTGTGTGTGTGTGGTGTGTGTGTGTGTGTGTGTGTGTGTGTGTGTGTGTGTGTCCTCTCTCTGTGTGTGTCCTGTCTGTCTCTGTCTCTCTCTCTGTATACTATCTGGCTGTTGGTCTCTATTTTTCCCATCTGCTTCAGGAGGAAGTCTCTCTGATGATGTTTGAGCAAGGCACTGATATGAGTATAGCAGAGTATCATTAGGAATAATTTTAGCAGTACTTTCTATTTTTTATTTTATTTTTTTGTATGCCAGTAGTATGTGGTTTTGCTTCAGGTCTCAGGGTTATCTTATTTCTGGTGCTTGGTCACCCAAGGAGTACAGGGTATGTTTTCCATCTCCCAGAGTGGTCCATAAAATAAAATTTAAATTTAAGGTGTAGGAAATAAACTCCATTTCATTGAGAACATTTGAACAACTCTGTGTAAAGGATTTAACTATAGACCATTAGTTAACTGAAGTCATCAAGATTAGGAATTTACCTCAAAGATTATAAGGAAAATGCCTATCTGGAATCACTAAAGGTTAACAAATATATTACAACATGTTATAGCTTCTATAAAAGAAATATCAGTGAATAAAAAGAGCATTTTATAATAGCAACTAATTTGTACATGTAAATTTGTAATGGATAACATCTACAATTTTTCATCTCAAAGTAGAATAATATATCATCCTCCTAGTGGAAGTAATAGTGATTCATATCATCATATGAAAGTATAAGTAATATGTATTGATTTGGATGTACAACCTCATCTGCATTAATTACATTATTGGTATATAATAATACCTAAGCAGAACTACAGGGAAAAAACACTGGTTTTGTTGGTGGTAGATTTTGTTGTTTTGAATTTTTGTTTTTGTTTGTTTGTCTGTTTGATTTTGACTTCTGAATGTCAGAGGTTGTAGTCCATCATAGAATAGAGCATTATTGGAGCAGAGAAGCTCAAATTATAGTCCCAGAAGAAGGGAGCAAGAAGGTCCATAATAGCTGCTTTTTTAAATTTTCTACTTTTATTCCATCTATGTTCCTAGTTTATGACATTGTACAGAACACATGCCGGTCAGTTCTTCTGCCTTTAGTCAACAGAAATACTTTCATGGACAAATCCAGAGACATCTAATTCCCCAATATAATCATGATGACAATTAAGATTGACTATTAGGCATCTTGTAAAACTTTTAAAGATCATTGTGGAAAACGACCTTTTGAAAGATGCAGCAAACCTACCATTTGTAATCATTAACCAAGCATTCAAAATCTGAAAGTAAAATCACAAAATTCACAACTAACTGAAGCTTTTTTCTGGGTTATTTTTTAGAAGAGAAAAATCATTTTCTTAAATTAATAATTTTTGATGTCAGGTATTTCATCATAATAAATCATGCGCCAGACACTCAGCGTCTGATGTTATGTTTTCCTTCTCATTTCTGATTTTGTTAATTTGACCTTCTCTCTCCACCTTTAGTTAATTTGGATAATGGATTGTTGATGTTATTGATTTCTCAAAGAGCCACCTCTTTGTTCAATTGATTCTTTGTATTGTTTCCTTTGTTTCTAATTTAATCTACATAAAAATGCACAGTATAGCATGAAGCTGGAAAGAATATCAATGAGCTTCTGACTTCCCTATACACATGAAGGAGTTGTTCCATCACACTCTCTGAGCAAAAGAGAGAAGAAGCCCATGGAGGGCCTCTTACTATTCACCCATCCAGAACACAACTTCATGTTCAGCATACAGTACTACCTTGAGAGTCCTGTTCTCTGCTTTTATCTCTTCTGTTAATTTTCTTCTTCTTTTTCACCTCTGCTGTATACTTCTTTTACAAAATGATGAATTTCATAGTGATGTTTTCTTCAAATATATTCTGTATTTTAAAGGTCTCCACTCATACCTAGGACCTCTCCTTTTGCATCCTGCCTCTGAAGTTTTGTCCTCTTCCATTCCTTAAAGCCCTGCTTCTATGATTACACTTCTCTTGGAAAATATTTATTTTCTCTCAGGTACCACAAGTTTCATCTATTTATGGCATTGAAGATGTAACATTGATTGGTGAAGATATTTGTGTTTCATAATATATATGAATTTTTATTTCCTTAGGCAAAGCCCAGAAATATTGTAAATATTGTAACACTATCAAAGAATCCAAAATACATTTAGTTGTTTAATTGACTTTATATTTGTTAAACGTGTATATTGTTGCACAGGATCCCATTTATATCAAAACTGGATATTGAAAATGGCAAATATAACTATTAATATAATTATTAAAAAACCATAACTATTAATATAGTTATTAATGTAGTTATTAAAAATAACTAAATTAATCATGAAAGTGTCCATAAGGGAGTCATTCTACTAAATAAAGTTCATAAAATCTTACAATGGCCTGCGTCACAGAAGCAACTATAGAGGTCACACTATTGCAAGGGGTTTTCTTCTAAATGACTCAGAAAAGACTTTAATCTGGACAGCCTAATAGTCCCTTTTAAAAATTATTTAATTCAGGTGCCAGAGCTTCATAGACAGTAAATGCCTTCATTGGTGCAAAAGAGCATCGAACCAAGAAACTGAATTACAGTGACAATTTTATACAAGAAGAGTATGTGATACAGCTTCTGGAATATTGCAGAAAACCAAGCAAATTTAGAATCAGAAAAGAGACAATAGAAGGAGAAGAAAAATCTGAAGTCACAGGCATTGCTCATTGTGTATGTTCATGTGTCTCTCTGCTTGTGTAAGAGGATATAAGCATGTGTATGTGTAAATTTGTATGCAGGCACGTGTATGTGTGTGCATATTTGTGTGTACATGTATTTGAATGTGTATATATTTGTATGCAGTAGTCTATGTTTACTTGTATTTGCATAGGCATATATGTGTGTACTTGTGTATTCACATACATGTTTGTATGTGTGTATATGTGTACTTATATATATGTGTGTACATATTTATGAGAATTTATGCATGTATGTTTAATGTATGTATGTGTGTACATATTTATGTATGAGAATTTATGCATGTCTGTTTAATCTGTATATATGAGTGTATGCATGTGTGTGAACATAATTGTGTATCTCTCAATCATTTATAAATATGTGTATATGCATGAGGTTTTGTTTGCTTGTATGAGAATATGCCTGTGATTATATGTGTGTCTCTACATGTAATCATATGTATGTATGTGTATGTAAATACATGTGCATTTGTATTTGTGGGAATACATGTATATGTGTGTAAGTACAGACTTGTTCTGTCAGTAGTATCTATACAGAGGAAAATTTAGAAAGACCAGCTAAAAAAATAGCAAAAATTTGTCCCCCACACAAAATATCATCCGTGGAAGCATGCAGAAGAATCAATTAAGAAATGATGTTTGAAACCAAGAGAAAAAGATCACATATGGACAAGCATACTAAGATAAGTGAGTCATACCACCAAGAGTCCACAGTTGTAAATATATTCTAAATAAATCCCTGTTGGCTCTGTATTTACTGCTTGTGCTTGTGTTCTATATCTAATACACTAGCTATCCTTCAACATCATTCTCTCTTCTGAGGCCTCAACCTTACCTTCTTAGAGAGCATCTGCCAAGTCTGTGCTTTCTCCACACATCATCTTCTTTCTCTTCTTCTTCCATGTCAGGATTCTTTCACAAAAGTGACTTGAATCATCTTCCAGTCTGTTTTATCTATTCACTGTGTTATGTGCTACAAACTCAAGGAAGTGGCTTCACAATTGACCTGAAAATTTGGTTAAATCCTCTCACTAGATTTTAAATTTGAAAGTTATTACAATTTATTATGCAAGAGGACAGTTATTACACTATTTCATGGCACTTTGTGTTACCAACTGAGACAGGAAACATAGGCTAGAAAGCATCTTGTGTTTGTAGATGAGAGAAGTAAACTAGATTATTGTAGATGTGGACAAACCAATGAGATATAGCACTGCAGAACAGTCGAGTAACAGAATATGCCCACCTGGGACATTGCCTGTGGCAGATGTTAGCATCCCTAGAGACAGTGGATGGGTTAAGAGGCTGAGGGGTAACTTTAATTAGGAGGATGACAAACTTTCGATGCTCATGATACGTCTCAGTGAGAATGACAGTGTCCTCTGTTTGAAGGAAGTATTGTAACACAGAGCCACTATTGAGACATACAGTTGTCTGCACAACCTTATTCCTGAAAACAAAGAGCTCTAACATGGCTCACTTAGTCCATCACTTTCTTAACACTCACTATTTCTGAGTATGCTCTTGAACATCTGATCATCCTGCAATCACTTCCTAAGGCCTTAACTTAGAATTTTGCATAACAGCCAGTGTATGAATGCTTGGGCATAAACCTTAGACTTCATGCATATTAGGTAAATTCTCTACCAAATAAGCTTTGTCGCATTCTTAAGGTTTTTCATCTTTTAAAGGAAACAGTAGTTCCTAGCTTAAAGGGAAATGAGAAACTCAGATGAGGAAATCAATGGACTAGAGCAAGGATAAACACAAAAGCCTAAAGTATAACCTGAGATCACAGGGGTATTATTTTATGAATAATTATCATGCAATTTTTATTGCATGTTAGAACACACATTAGACAAGTCAGAAATTATACAGATTTAAATTATTGGAAAATCACACTCAGTATTTTTGTTGTATCCTGAGAAAAGTCTACAAAAGATATTAAAATTGTTGTCATTTAAATTAAAAAAAGATTAAGAAGTGATTAAAAATGTGTATATAATGTTTCAAAAATCTAAGTCCTAGCAGCTTGAAATAAGAATTCCACTGAAATAGAGGAGTTCTACTGAAAGATATTGACAGGACATTAATGCCTTGTGCTACTGGAGGGCTCTGACTCAGAAGAGGCTTGCTGTGTGGAGCCTCTTTTGTGACAGAACTAAGATATAAAAGAATGAAAAGAATTAAGGTGGTGGCTGGAGGAAGCCACAGTTTCTATGGAGGGTGGGTGGGAGGGGGGAGGCGGTTCTCTGTGTGTATTCACAGGCCTGATGGAAGTCTAATGGGTTGAAACTACAGAGATGATTGTAGTTGGGAAGAGAAACCTGGGTGAAGCACTCAGCTGGGATGGTAAAGGAGATTTCTGGAGGAGAGGCCACTATGCTCACAAGGACTGATTTACAACTGCACAATATTTACCTACTTCTGTCCTCTGAAGAAGAAATGTATGTGAGGACTATAGGGTTTAAATGACTATTCAAATAACAACATTTAGGTCTGACAATTTTCTCACTAGGACATGAGCAAACAGAGCTACAAAATATATTTAGTAAGTTAATTCATCCAAACAAAGTTTATTTTTAAATAGTTATAAGAGGAAACAATTAATTTAAACATGCCCTATTGTGAAAATTAGCATTTAAATTTCCTTTTTTATTGATATATATATACAGATATATACATACATATATATATACAGATATACACACACACATATATATATATATACATTGTGTATATATACATATATATTTGTTTGCAATATATTCTGCTTAGGATTTTCCCCCTCCCTCAACTACTTCCTCTCCTCCAAGATCCTTTCTCATTCAAATTTAATTCCTTTTTTTTCTATCATTAGAAAACACATAGGCAGAAAATATTTGTAGAAAATAAAGTAAAAAAAAAAAAATAAAAACAAATCAGAATAGGACAGATCAAACAAACAAACAAACAAACAAAATGGAAAAAACAGAGACAAATAAAAATACAAGAAACACATATAGATACAGAGATACAATTGCACATACAGAAATCGTAGAATAACAGGAAACTAAAACCATAATACATACACAAAATTATTTCTATTTTGTTGATTTCAGCCCTGAGTTTGATTATTTCTTGCCTTCTACTCCTCATGGATGAATTTGCTTCTTTTTGTTTTAGAGCTTTCAGATGTGCTGTCAAATTGCTGGTGTATGCTGTCTCCCTTTTCTTTTTAAAGGCACTTAAAGCTATGAGTTTTCCTCTTAAGACTGCTTTCATTGTGGCCCATAAGTATGGATATGTTGTGGCTTCATTTTCATTAAACCCTAGAAAGTCTTTAATTTCTTTCTTTATTTCTTCCTTGACCAAGTTATCATTGAGTATAGTGTTGTTAACCTTCCACATGTATGTGGGCATTTTAATGTTTATGTTGTTATTGAGGAGCAGCCTTAGTCCATGGTGATCTGATAGGATGCAAGGAATTATTTCAATCTTCTTGTATCTGTTGAGGCATGATTTGTGACCAATTAATTATATGGTTAATTTTGGAGAAGGTACCATGAGTTGCTAAGAAGAAGTTATATCTTTTGTTTTAGGATTAAAAGTTCTATAGATACGCGTTAAATCCATCTGTTTCATAACTTCTGTTCTCATTGTGTCTTTGTTTAGTTTCTGTTTCCACGATCTGTCCATTGCAGAAAGTGGGGTGTTGAAGTCTCCCACTATTATTGTGTGTGGTGCAATGTGGGCTTTGAGCTTTAGTAAAGTTTCTTTTATGAATGTAGATGCCCTTGCATTTGGAACATAGAGGTTCAGAATTGAGAGTTCATCTTGGTAGATTATTCCTTTGATGAATATGAAGTGTTCCTCCTTAACTTTTTTGATCACTTTAGGATGAAAGTTGATTTTATTCGATTTTAGAATGGACACTCCAGCTTTTTTCTTAGTACCATTGGCTTGGAGAATTGTTTTCCAGCCTTTTATTCTGAGGTAGTATCTGTCTTTTCACTCAGGAGGGTTTCCTGTATGCAACAAAATATTGGAACATGTTTACTATGTACTCCTGTATTTCTTTAAGGGAGTTATTCATGTCCTTCTTAAATTCCTCTATCACCATCGTGAGATATAATTTTAGATCCAAATCTTGCTTTTTTGGTGTTTTGGGATATCCAGGACTTGCTGTGGTAGGAGTACTAGGTCCTGATGAAGCCAAGTAATCTTGGTTTCTATTGGTAAGGTTCTTGCATTTGCTTTTCACCATCTGTTGATCTCTGGTGTTAGATGTTGCTTCTGTCTGTGGCTGGACCTTGTTCCTCTTGTGGGTCTGTAAGCCTATGTCAGCACTTCTGGGAGATCAGCTCTGCTCTGGTAAGATCCATATGTAGAGGGCTGTGGATCAGTCGTCCCTCCTGAGCCCTGGGGTCAGAACAAACCCTGGAGACAGGCTCTGCACATGCGGGAAAGGTGCAGAGAGGACTGTGGATCTGCTGTCCCTCCTAGGTGTAGAGAGAGGTAGAAAGGATCCTGCAATGTCTGCCCTGCCACCTCTGAGGCCTGTGCCTCCTGCTGGTCTCGCCTTAGAAAGTCCCACAAAATTCTTTATAATTTTTTTTATATACTTGTACAAAAAGCCATGAGAGAATGAGAGAAAGAATCACCCAAAATACCATTGACTTTATTTGATATTGGTCTGGTCATCTCCTGTTCAGTTTGGGATCTCCCTTAAGTATGGTTTATATACCCAGTTAACCTCTATAGGAGTAAAAGTAGCTGTCATGAATAGGAGACAGCTTCTGGGCTAGGGATCAGTGCTCATGTCTACTTTTTCCCTGAGTTTTGGGTCCTCATCTGCCTTAGACCTCTGTGAGTCCTGTGCATGTTCCCTCACTCACAGTGAGCTCATACTTGTGCTAATCCTGCTGTTTAGAAAGCTTACTGTCCTTGATGACCTTCAGTGACTGCAGCTCTTACAATTTTTCTCTCTCCTTTCCCTCAGTAGTTCCTGAGAACTGCATGCTCTAGGTCTGTCACCCCAGCCCTGGGCTTTTGTATTTGATTTCCTATGGTGCTGAAGGAAGATATTCAGGACTGAACTATGACTATAGCAGAATATTATTAGGAGTAATATTATTGCTATGTTCCTTTGCAATTGATTTTGTACTCGGTCCCTGCCATACCTAATATCAGATTCCTAGTCATCCATACAGTGTCAGGAATGTGTTTTATTTTATAGAATAGACCTTACATTCAATCAGATATTGGTTCGTTACTCCAACAATATTTTTTACCAAATAATTGGTGATAGTAATTGAAAGCCAAAATTATCTAGAGACAAGTTAGTTTACCATGGACATAATAAGGGTTGGTGTTTTTAGGATAATTTTAAAACTTTTCATTACATATTATTCGAACACTAAAGAACCAAGATGCTTACTAAGAATTGTATTGTTAATTAATATATGACCTCAGCATGTGAATAATACTTAGAAAATTTACATAATCTATGTTGCTAGCCATTAGGACCTTATAATCAACTGTAATATATTTGGATGTCATGGGCAGATAGTAGGAAAAAAAACTTCTTTAGTTTGATACCAATGCACATGTTCTTAGTGCATTTCTTACAAGCACCTACATAGTCTTTAATCATAAGCATTCTTGTAGTTTCTAATGTGTCTTACTCCAAGAAATAATGGATTGTATGACTTTCAGATTCTTTTTATGTTTTTATTTACTTGTAAATGTTTTATTTCAAATTGATATATCAAAACTTTGTGCAGTACCATGTGACATTTCAGTATGAACAATGTGAAATGTTCAGACTGGCATATATTTTTACTTAGATGGTTATCATTTGTTTGTTCAAAACATTCATCCTTCATTCCAGTTTCGAAGAATCATCTAGCTGATGACTACCTCAGTTGGGATGTGCCAATGTGTCCATCATTATCCATGTGTATCTACTGATGGCATCTACACTATTCCCAGCATCAAGCTTTTCTGAACACGTAGATGTGAAGACAAACTTGAGATCAAAGCCATTCAAGTCATATTATTTTGGTACCAGTCTTTTTAACAGTGATTATTTTACCTGGTATACTGTACTATAAAAAGATCCCCCACTGCTCTGGGAAATTGGGCTTTGCCTTATAAATTCTTAAGGTCACAATTTATACCCCCTATTTCAGGGCTAAGTGTGTACACCAAAGGTACTTTATCTAGAAACCTGGCCACATAAACATTTCCAGGAACACTAGAGTGATGCTATGGTTTTAGAAACTTTGAAAAAGATTGAATTAGAATTATCTGCCAAGAGAGATAAGTTCAGTAATTTAAACCATGTACCACTCTGGTATTAGACATATTTTCACTTCCCAGAATCTACAGGAGGCAGCTCACAAACACCTGTTACTCAAGCTGTACGGCGCTTCTGCTGCCTACCAGCAGCAATAACGATCGAACACCTGGACTTCTTCTCTCGAAGGTTTACTCAGGAATATTCTTTTGTTACAGCTCTCCTAGGTA
>NW_022196899.1:37245244-37245487 GCF_008632895.1 Mastomys coucha | reverse complement strand
ATTGGTTCCCTGTCAAACCCTCATTAGCATACACCTGCTCAGGAGGGACGCATGCGTAGTATACACCCACTTGGGAGGGGCGCATGTGCAGTAGAATAGTCTATTGCAGCTGCGGCCACCATCTTAGATACGAATCGTCTAAGCAGCCGCTTAAGATCCAAGCAGCTGCCGATCATATCCAAGTGGCTGCCTACAGGGAGGCACAGGGCGTGCTCACCTAGGGCAGGGGGAAAGAATTAAGGC
>NW_022196899.1:37229239-37245188 GCF_008632895.1 Mastomys coucha | reverse complement strand
ATCCCCGCTTCAGCCCCGTAGAAAGCAGCCTGTGTCTCTGACAGACATCCGCCATCTTGGATACGATCATCAAGCCACTGACGATTGTATCCAAGCAGCTGCCTACATCAAGCTCCATGTGTCTAAATGCTTGCTCAATTGATTGAATTATACCTACCCACACATGCACATAATTAAAAAAATTAAAATAAAATAGACACAACAGTAAAATACATTCTTTCTTTGAGTGGTTTTGAATTCATAGCAATAGATTATTAAGAAATACACATGCCATACATCCCGCAACAGAGAGACATGAAATATATAAAAACCAAAACATTTAAATCACATCATCTCATAGAGCAAACCCTTAATAAGATATAAATTAGAGAAGATGTCAATGAAGACAATAGTAGTGACCAAATGTGTTGAAAATACTATGAACAGTAGAGAAGGATTTTGTGCTAGAAGAAATTGAAATCTATCTCCGGAGAATAATTATATCTCTTGGTAGAACTCACTGCCTGTCAGGCAAAGTAAGTCTGTGATGTCTTTACTCTTTCTTTTAGCAATGACTACAAAGATTCATGAAGTTATCATAGTTAAGATAAAGTAATTATACTTGGTATTGAGGAATAACGGCCTCTTTTATGGTTGCCAAGCAACACAATGAGTACAATTTGATTGATACAAACAAAGGAGCATGGGTTGTTTTCACATTTGGTATACTTCCAGATAAAAAATATAAAAATAGGGCCATACATGCTTGCCTATCTGCAGTTGGGTTGCCACAAGCCCACATAGAAAGCGTATGATAGCATGTACTAGTAATCACAGTTTTCCTTCTGAAAAATTGAAGGATGTGCAAGGAGAGATGTCCAGAAGCATGTGGGCTAGGTATCCAGGAATTTGGGGGAAATCTACAGAATCAAGAATGACTCTGATTCAAACAAGACAGTAAGTGAACACAGATGTATACAAATGGTACTCTGTCCTTCACAGGCTAACACACACACACATATGCAGACACACACACACACACACATGCAGATACAAACACATGCACACACACAAACACATATAAACACATGCAGACACATACATACACAGATGCACACACACACATGCACACACAAACACACACACAAACACACACACAAACACACACAAACACATGAGAGAAAGAGAAAAAGAGAGAAAGACAGTGAGACAAATGTAGACAGAGAAAGAGAGATTATAAGTCTGTGTGTGTTTATAAGGCTCTGATCTTAATCAATATGTCAGAGTTCAAAAAACAAAGTGGTTATCTGAATTTGATGCCTTCATTTCTTACTGTCTGTAATCTGTTCCTTTTAAACTTTTCTTTTACTCTATTGGGTGGCACACTTATTTTTCAACTAGTACTCGTTTCTCAATACACACAGTAACATTTAAATCTCTAAGATTTTATATTATTTTCTTCTTTTTTGAATGAATAATGTGCTTGTAATTATATTAAGGTCCATAAAACTAATATTGTATTCATTGTGATGGTATGACAATGTTCTTTTGTCCTAATATTCATGTGATTGAGGAAGGAATTTCATGAGGCAAAGCCAAACTTTACCAAGTAGTAAGAACTTGTCTCAAAACTCCAAAGAGTGAAAAAGCCCTGCCTATGCCAGGAGGTACTTGATATTTTTCTATGTGACTTTTTCTAAACTCAGCTTATTATAGCAAATGATGATGATGATGATGATGAGGAGGAGGAGGAGGAGGAGGAGGAGGAGGAGGAGGAGGAAGAGGATAATGATGATAACTTTTCAGAATTCTCATTGGAAAACTGGATTTTTGTCTAAGTATTTGACTCCTTATTAGTGTTGAAATTCCTCATTCCTTAAAATAAATAGTAAAGTATTTTCCAGGTTTCTAAGTTGTACTAATGCTGTTATTCTTGTGGTCACGTCCATACTTCAAAACAACCTCACAAAAAGCCATGGCCATATTGTATATACTGCTAAAGTCTTTGATATGTGACAAAAAAGTGTTACACAAAACCACCAGAAACTTTACTGTAAAAGTAGCTTTTATTCACTTGATGTAATTGTCTTACTACATCAGCATACTGTCAGCTAACCTTGGTCTAATCATGGAAGCTTCTAGGCTCAGTACAATCTTACTAGAATTAGAATATTTTCAGCTGCTGGTGCTTACTGCTGACTAAGCTCACCCTTTCTTACTCTTTCTGAGCTATGGCTTGCTGGTTCATCTCAGCTTTTCTGCCTCAAAATCCTCTCCATGCTGACTGATTCAATCTTTCTTCTCTCTTGGTCTCTGACTGAATTACTCTGCTTGGTAACTCTGGTAATATGTTCTAATCTTCTGGCTCCTTTACATTCTCTAGCTTGTGCTGCCTTCACCTTTATCTACCTTATTCTCCCTCTACAACCAGTTGCTATAAAACTATTCTGGGCAAACTGTCTCTTCCATTCTCTCTCTGTGCTCTTTTAAATAGCCTCTCTGGCCTCTCTATTCTTTTTTTTTTTTTTTTTAGGTTTTTCAAGACAGAGTTTCCCTGTGTAGCCCTGGCTGTCCTGGAACTCACTCTGTAGACCAGGCTGGCCTTGAACTCAGAAATCCACCTGCCTCTGCCTCCCAAGTGCTGGGATTAAAGGCGTGTGCCACCACTGCCCTGCTTTGCCTCTCTATTCTTGCGAGAGTTGGACATATCATATTATTCCAAATTATTTTTTCTCTGATTCATCGCATTGTTTGAACCCAACTATACATCACTTTCAAACATGAGTGTTTCCTTTTACAAACTAACTTTACCTTTATTGCTTGAGATTAGATGTATGTACTAAGGGCATGTCTGTATCCCAACCACAGGGATTAAATGTATGTGCTAAGGCAGAGTGACAATACAAGAACAAACAGGTTTTTCCAGGAAAAACACAATTTTGGGGGTCAAAGTATGATCAAATATCTGGCAAAATTTACACTGTTTCCTAAAGTATAACATAATCTAGGAACACTATGACTGCAGAAAAAATATTTTTTCAAGTGTATTCTATGTATCAAAATTAATTTCTATAAGAATCAGTTGAAGTAATGCTATATATAAAAAATTACTCTTTCAGTTCATACTAACATCAACAAAGATAACCTCAGAACTAGATTTATTAGATGCAAAGTATTTCAGAATAACAATTTAATTTAACAAAAAAGGAAATCAGATCTTAAAAAGCATATTTGTGCAATGAAAAACTATAATTTCTATGTCAGATCCCCACATCAATAGTTGTTTCATTCAGTCTTTACTTTGGACAAACAAATTTAAATTGGATTCCTTTCACTTCTAGGTTAGCTTCTTTAAAAAAAAATATGCATGACTAACAAAAGTGTCACTTAAAATAATTAAGAAAATTTTGTGTGGGCCTATTATAATAAATAAATAACATTAAAGAGTAAAAAAAGAGAAAGAACAAAAAGACAACTTGATAATGAGATAATAATACACACTGCAAGAAAGCTAGTTAATTGAAGGTTTGTCATGACCAGTGAATGCTACTTGTAAATCCTCTTGAGAAAATAATAGCCTACTAAAAGAAGAAAAATAATCAAGAAGAGTTGACAGACAACTGTAAATTAGCATATTTTTGATCTATGCATTGTCCAAACATAATGGTCATTCTTATCTCCTAACAGAAGGAAATCTATCTAAGTAGACTGGTTAATTGAATAAAACATATTGCTTCAAGTCTATGTAATAGGACCAGTTACTTTTTCCCTTTGGGTATTAGCTCATTTTCCCTTTTAGACAGGTGTTAAGACATTCAGTTTTTAAACTGCATCCATTGAGAAAGACCTCATATCTATAGGAATTTAGAATCCTAAAGTGAAGATTTTCCAGTAATACACAGCATGGTAAAAAAGAGCTAGGAGAGCTAGTAAGTTATTTTTTATAAGCATGCTGGTCTCTTTACATATACCATATTTGCTAGAAGTTCTGTTATGCATATCAAATATTGTGGGGGCAAAAGAAAAAAGGTAAAACAAGTGTTTTTTTTGTTTTTTGTTTTTTATTTTTTGTTTTAACTATCGACAGTCAAAATTATGTCTCTTACATTTTAGGAACATGTGAATATGTGAGTACTATTTGTTTTATGTCTTCTACAAAGGTTTGTGATTTCCTGATGTGTGTGTGTGTGTGTGTGTGTGTGTGTGTGTGTGTGTCTGTTGGAGCAGATTGCAGAGATTTTTGAATGGAATCCTCAATTCTATGACCACATTCATTTTTACTTGTTTTAGGATATCTTAATAAATAGCCATACATCAAATGGAGAAATGACTTATTCCAAATAAAATAAGATCACAAAAATGAATATTAGTTAGCCCAAGGATTCCAGAAGCTGATAAAATAAGATGTTTTGTTTAGATTTCGTTTACAATGCTGTAGAACAGTGGCTCTGCCATCTTGGGAAGTTAGAATTTGCTTACAAACAAACCTAAATCTCTAAGATCCATGTCCATCCTTTCAATTTATGATTTCTTAGTCTCATGTTCCACAAACATCCTTTGAATGTCTTTATGTTTTATCAGAAGATGATAGGAAACTGGTCATGGGAAATATTCTAAGTTTGATGTCAGTGAGAATTCTTATCCAGCTGTCAAATTTTTATTTATTCAAAGATTTTAAATCTAAGAGCTGACTGAAATCTGCCATAGTGACTCATTTTTGCACAGCAATTGATTTTTTTATTTTTCCATTTCTCTAAAAGCACTCTGGTCCTCAGTATCCTTTATAGACTTTGATATTTAGTATTATTTCATAAGCACATGAACACATATACAGTCACAGAAATAACACTAACATAGCAGAGGGATGATAAATTTCCTAGTGTTTATGTATTAATTAATGAATAGAAATAATAAAATACACTATTTTATTTCTAGTTATGCTCTTCACTATTTTAAGTGGTTTACATTGGCAGTTTGGTGGGTTTGTTTGGTACGTTTATGATTACACTTTCATACATAAAATGGAAGTAATACCCAGAAATGTCTTTGACTATGGAAAGTGACTAAATACATGTAGATAAATTAAAAGAACTAATGAAAACTCAGATAACTGACTTGGAAAAACGTTTACATTGAATGCAATCACTACAATCCAAAGTCATCCAATTGTTTAGTCTTCTATTAATTTTGGAAAAAACTATGTCCTCAGTGTAGAGCAGATCATCATATCTGACCATTATTATGATTGTGGCACTTCCTAATGTTAAATACTAATCCTTCTGTACTGGAAAGTTCTTCTGCAACTTGAGTTTCGTTACAATTAGGAAACCATCCAAGTTATACCCATTTTTAAACTCTTTGAATTTATAAGCTCTCTCTCTCTCTCTCTCTCTCTCTCTCGCTCTCTCTCTCTCTCTCTCTCTCTGTGTGTGTGTGTGTCTGTGTCTGTGTCTGTGTCTGTGTGTGTGTAAAATGAAAATTTGGATATACATATAGTCTATCTCTGTTTGTTATACAGGATACAGGGAAGCCTTTGAAAGTGTGAGGTTTTATTTTTTTAAATGCATTTTCCTCTATTCACTTATTCCCAGGAAAACCTGAAAAAAAACTTTATTTGACTTTTGTAAACATTATCTCACATAATGATTTTGCTACAACTTCATTTAGCCTCTGAGTCATTCATCCTTTGAAACAATACTCTTTTTTCTTGACATCTTTGAAACAAGATTTAAGTTTCTATCCCTTTGTCCTCCCTTAATAGCCCTTAGCTAACTTATGTTCTTCACCTTACTCTTAATTTTCAATCTGTACTCAAAGTACAGATTGAAAGCTGTTTTTTATTCTATTTCTGTTTCATACTTATGTCCACAATTTTAGTTTAAAGTCTGATATAAATGCCAGACTGCAACATGTATATCTGAAGAATGGAACCTAGATTTCAGTCCTTACCTCATGTACCCCCTCTCGTACAGCATGTAATTTCACTGACTACATTGTTATAGTACTAAAATTTTGTCCAACATCAAATAAATTTCATTTCTTAATTCTAATAAATATTTCTCTTCTATTATTACATATGTGAAAAATCATTGAAATTAACCTATATACATATGAATTTAATAGCACAATTAATGAGGTATATTTACTTTTTACCTTCATAACTATCTCAAGCCTGAGTTTTCAAGTACTGAAAAAGAAATAAATGAAACTGTTATATGAAAAAATTACACATTAATTTAAATCTGCCAGTTACCATATTGAGGAATAAACTAATTAGAGACATTAATTAATCATTACATTTTCATATGTTTAATGATTTTTAGTACTGAATATTAACAGAGATTTTGGAATATATACAGTTCAATACAATAATGCTACTGTTCTTTTATTATTTCTAACTGTATCTCTGAAAAGTAAATGAGAGAAACTGAGTATGATAGAGGTAAAGAGGACAGAACAAACCTCTTGGAGTAACTGAGCATGTGAAAACTGAGAAAAATAGATGAGAATATTCCCTGAAATATATTTTTACAAGCTAACTTAAAAATGTACACATAACCATACACACACACGCACGCACACACACACACACACACACACACACACACACACACAAAGGTTTTTAATGGATTTGTTTATCAGAAACAACAGATTTACAACATTCTAAGTGCAAGGTAAGTAACAATTCCATTTCAAGATATTGACCAGCTAGCTACCATAAACATTCAAAATTATTTAGCTTGTGAGATAACTCTAATTGTGAAATATGGGCATTTCTGTCTTGGGAAAAACCAGCATCTAGCTGTTCAGCTGACCAGGAATCCAGTTCAATTCAAGGAAATGCAAATACCTGCTACTGTAATGAAACACAGATGTGAAACTGAAGAGGTCAAAGTCTCCTCGAACCTATTACTACTATGTTACTAAGGTAATATAGTTTTCATGATTTCATCTCAAATTTTGATGAATTAAATGATTATATTGGTGAACATCTAAGCACAAGGATATAGTCTTAGGATTTTATGTAGTTTTATTTATAGCATTAGTGATATTTTCTCAATATTGAATCTGTTTAAAAGTAGCAGTCTTTGAAAAATGAGTTTGCAAGGTTTTATGTCAATAGTTATATGACCTCAACATATTATTTTAGTAGAAACTGTATTATATATACCTTAGCAGAGAAACCTGGCATCTTCTTCTATTCTTTGGTTCTCATCAATGACATGAGGAGTTTCACTCAACCTAAAGGTATGGCGTGCTCCCTTGCCACAAGTATTAAAGCAATGGGACTAACTGAACATACATTTAAGTCTATAAACTCTGAGCCAAACGAAACCATTTTGTCTATGAATTGACTATCTCAGTGGTTTGTTACAGTAAAAAACTTTCCGACTAAATTTTTTAAATGTACTTTTGATTTAATATAACAATATTTCATTTTAAAGTCTCCATGGAATAGAGGAATGTGTGTGTGTGTGCATGCATATGCATGTATGTGTTTAGAGACTATGTCATGTGTTATTTCTACTCTACAAAAATAGTTTTTACAAGTTTGTTATCAGCTACATTACAAGTTGATATTTGTTGTCCTAATATTCAGGTCAACCCTATGTAAAGCATCCACAGATATCCCTTCCTAATAGGCTTTTTCTTTTTAAATTTGAGTAAAGAAAGAAAGAAGGATGAGGGCAATGCCACACTCACGTTGTCTGCTCTGTTGAAAACCAAAATATTCTTGGACCTAACAAATATAATTTATTCCTCTATGCAAAGACTAAATTATTGCTCTTCTGTTTATAGTATGGCCATATTGAAATCTCAGAATAGTCACATTTATAGACAAACATGTAAATGGTTGTTTTTAAACAGTTTATGCATGTGACTTCTAAATTAAATAATTTTGTTATAAGTTATACATTATGTTTACCTAATGTATTCTTGAAGACCACATGAAGAAAACAGCTAGACTTATAGCTTAGTTATAATTACAGTTATATACATATGTGCGTGTGTATGTGTGTGTAGTTTAATTAATAACCTTGATTCTGTTCCATTGCTGTGAAGAGATACCAAGATCAAGGCAAGTCTTACAAAATAAAGCATTTAGTTGGGCACTTGCTTACAGTTTCATAGGCTAATCAATGATTATGGAAGAGAGAAGAAAGATGTGACAACAGGTAAGTAGCTGGGATAGCTTTGCATCCTAATATTCAAGAAGCAGGTAGAGACAGAGACAGACATAGAGAGATACAAAGAGAGACAAAGAGAATGGCAAGTTTTGAAATCTCAAAGCGAACCTCCAATGATATACCTTTTCCAACAAGACCACACCTCCTTATCTTTTCCAAAACAGTTTACCATGTAGGGAGCAAGCATTCACATTTATGAGCTAATGTAATCCATATTCATTCAAACAACCACAATAGTACACATATACACACACACACACAAACACAAACACACACACAAACACATACACAAAAACATATACATACATAGACACACACAAAACACATACACACACACACTAAACAGAGAAAGAGAGAGGTAGATACATAATTAATTTACTTAAAATAAAAATATAAATAAATATTAAATTTGAAGAAATTTTTAAAAGAATTTCAAGACAAGGTGGATTCATAACAGAATTTTGCAATATCTAAAAATAACATATACATATAAGTATGTATATATAGATATAGATAGATAAAAACAAATAATATTTTGTTTTTATAAGCATAAATTAATAGTATCAGTTATTTATACTTATTATAAATTAAATCAGCTTCCATTTCTGTATCTTCCTTAAGATTTTAATGAATCTCATAAATTCATTGTTTTTAATAGCTGAGTATACTCCATTGTGTAAATTTATCACATTTTCTGTATTCATTCCTCTGCTAAGGGATATCTGGGTTGTTTCCAGCTTCTGGCTATTATAAGTAAGGCTTCTATGAACATAGTGGAGCATGTGTCCTTATTACATGTTGGAACATCTTCTGGGTATATGCCCAGAAGTGGTATAGCTCAGTCCTCAGGTAGTACTATGTCTAATTTCCTGAGGAACTGCCAAACTGATTTCCAGAGTGGTTGTACCAGCTTAGAATCCCACCAGCAATTCTTAGGAAAATGGATGGATCTGGAGGATATCATCTTGAGTGAGGTAAACCAATGACAAAAGAATACACATCGTATGTACTTACTGATAAGTGGATATTAGCCTGGAAGCTCGGAATACCCAAGGTACCATCCACAAACCACATGAAACTCAAGAGGAAGGAAGACCAAAATGGGAGTTCTTTGATCTTCCTTAAAAGGGGAAAAAATACCAATGGAAGGATTTGCAGAGACAAAGTATAGAGCAGAGACTGAAAGAAGGACAATCCAGAAACTGCCCCACCTGGGAATCCTTCCCATATTCAATCACCAAACCCAGACACTATTGTGAACAGGGTCCCCAATGAAGGAGCTAGAGAAAGGACCTAAGAACCTGAAGAGGTTTGCAGCCCCTTAGGAGGAACAACAATATGAACTAACTAGGACCCTCAGAGCTCCCAAGGACTAAACCACCAACCAAAGAGTACACATGATGGGACTCATGGCTCCAGCTGCATATGTAGCAGAGGATGGCCTAGTCAGTTATCAATGGGAGGAGAGGCCCTTGATCCTGTGAAGGTTCTATGCCCCATTAAGGATAATGCCAGGGCCAGGAAGCAGGAGAGGGTGGGTTGGTGAGCAAGGGTCTAGGGGAGGGAACAGGGTCTGTTTTTTTTTTCTGAGGGGTTACTTGGAAAAGAGATATCATTTGAAATGTAAATAAAGAAAATATCTAATTAAAAATCATGTATCAAACAAATTTGCTGAAAGTGTTTATCCACTCTAGGAATTGCCTTTGGGAAGTTTTGATTCACTTATGCATACTATCATATCTTCTGCAAATAAAACTAATTTTACTTCTTTCTAAAAAAGTTTTGAATGAATCAATAAATGAATAGATGTATGTATGAGTAAGTGAATGGATGGTTAGGAACTAACAGTATTCTCATCCTACAACATTTAAAAATTTTTATGAATTGCTGCAGTCACAGGAAAGATGTGACTAAAGATCTTTATATTACTAATGAGGAGGACAACCTGTCCAAAGCAAAAAGATGTGAATATACAATGTGATGTGAATTAATTGGAGAAGTAAAGAGAATTAATATTGTAAATTATATCTTATTTTCTTTTGTGTTACAGATAAAACTAAAATTTGACATTGAAGAATATGTAAGAATTACTTTTATTACATTAGAACTAAATTAATCATATTTGTCCATCAAAAAGTAATGTACATAAATTTTATTATCTGCAGTATATATTATTTTCTATAACATTATGCATCATGTATTATAAGTTTTAGTGTATTATATCCCATACAATATATTATTATTGAGATTATATGCATGATACCATTTGACTTTGAAGAAAATTGCAATCACATAATTTGAAAAAAAATGAACGGCCTTAAAGTATAATATTCAGTAAGTTCATGAAATCTCAAAAACAAAAAAAAAACCTTTATTGTTGCCCCCATGTGGAAAACTTATGTATGTGTGTATGTAAATTAATATGTGAGAACACAAAAAATACATAGAAGAGAGAGCAAGTATTACAACATTTAGAAAATGAAAAAGGAATGACCACAGATAATAAATGTGAATTATGAAGGAGGATATAATGTTCATACTTAGGATATAATGTTCATGCTTATCTAGTTGAATTCTCAAGGATGTTTTATTTTTGCTGGTGGGTAAATAATAGAAATATCTGTGATAGCGAAATTGTGGCTTTTTAATTTGTATAGAAATTCATTCATATGTACAATCTTTGGGTATGATTAACTTTAAGATGTGTGTTTTTAAAGTTCTTGCTACTAATTTTTTATTATTTAAAAAGTATATTGAATGTGTTTGAATGCTATTCTTCTCCTCTCCCATGTCCATGCAAGCCCTGGCCTCTTTCCTACATGTAAAACATGTAAAAGTAATTCTAAAAACAAATCCAATACAACAAAACTCCCCAAATCTGGGAAACAAAATATAACATCACTCCCTGTTCCCCCCACCAAACCAACAAACCCAAACAAACTCCAAAGTGTAAGAAAATGAAAACAAATACAAATACTATGCGGTAGTCATTTGTTGGTCAATTACTCCTCAATATTAAGCCTGTCCTGAAGTGGTTGATATACCCAGTGTCACTCTGCTGTAGAAACTAATTTTCCTTCTGCCAGTAAGTATAAAAAACAGTTCCATTGTGAAACTTTACCCTAGTGGCTCGATTTATGACTACTCAATCTGTCTTTTTTCTTTTTTAAATATAAAAATGTAAAATATAATAAGATAAAACAAAAATCATCACATCAAAAGAGGAGAAGACAGATCAACAGAAGAAAAAATACTAAGAAAAAGGAAAAGGGTCAGAGACCCAATAGTTTAAAAATTCAGTCATTCCATAAAAACATGAGACTGGAAGCCATAACACAAGCAGGGAGCTCCGTTCATATGAGGTTTGATCATTTTGAGTTGAGAGACTTCATGGTGTCCTCCACCTTCTCTGATTCTTAAATTCTTTCCACCTCTTCTTTTGGGTTCTCTGAACTCTGATTTGATGGGCATATCCCATTTAAGGCTAACAGTGAGAAAGTCTCTCACACTCTGTGCAATTTCTGACTTTTATGCTCAATAATTTTTCCTATCTTCTGGAGGAGGAACTTTCCTGTTGATGTTTCAACAACTCACTGGTCGGTGAATATAGCAGAATATCATTAGGAGTCATACTACTACTACATTGCAATCTCCATCACTCTGTGTCTCTGTTTCTCTGTCTGTCTTCCTTCCTTGCTTCCTTCCTTCCTGTCTGTCTGTCTGTGTGTCTGTGTGTCTGTCTGTCTGTCTATTCCTCTCTTTTCCTCTTTCTAACCAGCTATCAATGTTGATTATAGCTTGCTACAGATTGGGCCTTTTAAGATTTCTGCCTTTCAACTAAGCATTTCCATTAGTGTTGTAATTATTCTGATTTTGTTTAGGCAGCTATTTTATAATGTGTTCTTTTCTTTATTTCTACTTCATTGATTTCTGCTGTAATTTTGCTTATTTCTTCCCTACAGTTTTAAGGCCTTGGTTTTTTCATAATTTTACAATGCTTTGTTGTTCATCGTTAGTTTATTTTTTGAAACTTCACAACTATTTGACACTTTCACTTAGTTCATATAACTTCCTCCTATATTTGCCTTTACTATATTCTATAAAATTTAACCTTTCTTAATTTTTATTTGATGCTAGAATTCTTTTCTTTTAGTTTGTTTTTATTATCTACCATTAAATAGCGTTTTGATTAATCTCCATCAGTTTGTGACTCTATGTAGTTTATATGACTATTAAATCTTAGCTTTATTATTTTGTGATCAGATAGAACAATATGAAACTACGCCGGGCGGTGGTGGCGCACGCCTTTAATCCTAGCACTTGGGAGGCAGAGGCAGGCGGATTTCCAAGTTCGAGGCCAGCCTGGTCTACAGAGTGAGTACCGGGACAGCCGGGGCTACAGAGAGAAACCCTGTCTCAAAAAACCAAAAAAAAAAAAAAAAAAAAAAAAAAAAAAAAAAAAAAAAAAAAAAAAAAAAAATATGAAACTACAATTATTCCTATGTTTGTTAAATCTTGTCCTTAAGGATACATAAATTTGGAAAAATTTAATGGGTTGCTGAGAAGAATGAGCATTCCTTAGAGAAGAATATTTTATAGATATATGCTAGGTCTTGTTTGGTTTATGGTATACTTTAAACATAATGTTCCTAAATTTATTATTTTCCAGATAATCTGTCCAATGTTAATGTCATATTAAAATCACACAGTACCAGTGAACTGCAATTAATGGATGCCCTTATACCCAGTAGTTTTTGTTATAAGAATTTGATTATGCTTTCACTTGCTGCATATATGCTTATTTCTTATTGTATTAGCCTTTATGCTTTGGGTTGTTTTGGACTGTAATTTAATAACAACTCTATCTTCCTTTTCCTTATTTTAAACCAACCCATATAATCCCTCTCCATTCTACATCAAATCTATTGTCTTTCTAATCATTATATTATTATATCATTGAAAGGGCTTTATCTTTTTTGACTACTTATATTTTCAGGTAGTAAAGTGTCTATTTCTGCATATGTACTATTTTCATTTGCTTGTATAATTTTCTACATTTAGTCTAAGGTAATGATGTCTCTAGTGGTGAGTTTATTTATTAACAGGTGTGAAAATCATGGTTTGAAGTCAAGTCAGACAGTCTGGACATTTTTATTAGAAAGTTGAAACCATTAATATGTATAGTTATTATTAAAAACTAGTAATTGACTCAGCATTTTGTTGATTTTCTGGTAATTTTTGAAGTAGTCTTGTCAATCACTCTAGTACTTGTTATTTATTTATGTGAAATATATTCTGTGCTTATCTTTTTCTTTAGTCAGAAGTGAAACTTTCAATATTCTCTCTAAAGATGTCTTAGTGATCATAAATTCATTTAGTTTATTTTTCATGGAAAATTTTAATTTATGCTTCAGCTTTGAGAATGTTCTGTAATATGGAAATCTGGGTTGGCAGTTGTGATCTTCCAATGCACAGAATACATCTTCCCAGTAACTTTTGGCTCTAAATGTTTCTGTCCACGAATCAGTTGGTGTTCTTTTGGATTTGCCTTCATAGATGAGTTAAACCTTCTGTTTTTCACCTCACTGTATCCTTCCTTTTGCTATATTTTAGTATTCTAACGGTAATGAGTTGTAGGCTGATTTTTTTCCCCTCATACTATAATATAATGTTCTCTAGGCTTATTTTTTCTTCAATTTTGACTATTTTATTTATTTACATTCCCATTGTACACCCCATCTTGGTCCTCCTTCCCACAGTTCCACATCTCATTACTTCTTTCCTTTGCCCCTGAGAGGATAGTCTCTGCACTAGACCTCCCTCTTTTCTGGAACCTCAAGTCTCTTCAGGATTAAGGGCATCTTCTCCCACTAAGGCCTGACAAGGCAGACCTCTGCTATGTTTGTGCCAGGGGACTCAGACTGGTCCATGTATGTTCCTGGTTGGTGGCTCAGTCTCTGAGAGCTCCCTCTGGTCCCAGTTACTTGAGACTTCTTGTCTACCTATGGGGTCTCCCTGCCCTTCAGCTTCTTTATTCCTTCCCCTAATTCAACCAGAGGGTTCCCCTCCTTCAGTAGTTCAATAGTTGGGATTATCTGCTTCAGTCTCAGTCAGTTGCTGGTAGGGCCTCTCAGGGTACAGCCATGCCAGAGTTCCATCTATAAGCAAATCATATCATCTGTAATAGTGTCAGGCCTTGGTGTCCTCCCACTCTCGTGAGATGGACTCCAAGTTGGGCTTGTCATTTGGACTGCCTTTCCTTCAGTCTCTTTTCCATTTTTTTCCCAGCAGTTCTTTTAGACAGAAATAGTTATGGGTCAGAAATTTTGATTGTGCCTTAGCAACTCTGTCCTTCCACTTGAAGCCCTGTCTATCTACTGGATGTGGGCTCTTCCAGTTTGCTCTCTCCAGTGTTGGGCAATTTGCCTAAATTTACCACCATTGAGTTCTTGGAGTCTCTCAACTCCAGGGTCTCTGGTATTTCTAGAGCATCCCCCTCTACTCACCCCACCCCTGATGCTCCTAATCTCTACTCATTCTCTTGGCCCTCTGGTCTTTTCTCCTGTTCCCCTCCCCTGTACCAGATCTTGTTCCCCTTTTTCCTGCCTCTCACCTCTCTCACCCAGTCCCTTGCTCTGTCTGCCTCCTGTGATTATTTCCTGTCCTCTTCTAAGAGGAATTGAAACATTCTCACTTGTGTCTTCCTACTTGCTACACTTCATATGATCTGTGGGTTGTATAATACCTATGCCATACATTTTGGCTAGTATCCACTTATCAGTGAGTACATACCATGCATGTCCTTTTGAGCTAGGTACCTCACTCAGAATAACATTTTCTAGAGTGGTATAGCTGGGTCTTTAGCTAGAAATCTCTCCAATTTTTTGAGGAACCACCAGATTGATTTCCAGAGTGGTTGTACCAGCTTACAATCCCACCAGCAAAAGAGGAATGTTCTTCTTTCTCTACAATCTCACCAACATCTGCTGTCACTTGTGTTTTTGATCTTAAACATTCTCATCAGTGTGAGGTGAAATCTCAGGGTCATTTTGATTTGCATTTCTCAGATGACTAAGGACTTGGAATTTTTCTTTAAGTGTTTTTCAGCCATTCTAGATTCTTTTATTATGAATTCTCTGTATAACTCTGTATCCCATTTTTTAATTGAGTTATTTGGGTTTTTGGAAATTAACTTCTTGAATTCTTTATATATTTTGGACATTAGCTTTCTGTCAGATGTAGGGTTAGTGATTTTTTTCCCAGCCTGTAGGTTGCTGATTTGTCCTATTGATAGTTTATTTGGCCTTAAAGAAGCTTTTCAGCTTCATGTGGTCCCATTTATAGACTGCTGATCTTAGACCATGTGCTATTGCTGTTTTGTTAAGTAAATTTCCCCCTGTACCAATGAATTCAAGGCTCTTTCCCACTTTCTCTGCTTTTAGATTCAGTTTATCTGGTTTTATGTTGAGGTCCTTGATACACTTGGACTTGAGCTTTGTTCTAGGTGACAAATATAGGTCTATTTTCATTCTCTTATATATAGACATGCCAGTTAGATCCATGTCATTTTTGAAGATGATTTTTTTTCCACTGTATGTTTTGTCTTCTTTGTTAAGGATCAAATATCCTAAGGTGTGTGGGTTTATTTCTGGATCTTCAATTCTACTCCATTGATCAATCTGGTGGTTTCTGTACTAATATGATGCATTTGTTGTTGTTGGTGGTGGTGGTGATGGTGGTGGTGGCAGTGGTGGTGGTGGTAGTGGTGGTGGTGGTGGTGG
>NW_022196899.1:37192541-37226090 GCF_008632895.1 Mastomys coucha | reverse complement strand
TATTGCATTGTAGTAAAGCTTGAGTTCAGGGATGGTTATTTCCCAGGAAGTTCTCTTAATGTTGAGAATTGTTTTGGCCATCATAGGTTTTATCTTTTGTTGTTTTTCATATGAAGATTAGAAAGATGCTCTTTCCATTTCTTTGAAGAATTCTGTTGGAATTTTGATGGGGGGTTGCATTGAATCTGGAGATTGCTTTTGGTAACATGGCCATTTTCACTATGGTAATAGTAAAAAACCATGAGAATGGGGGAACTTTACATCTTCTGAGGTCTTCTTCAATTTCTTTTTTCAGGGATTTGTAGTTCTTGTCATACAGATCTGTCACTTGTTTGATAAAAGTTACACCAAGATATATTATATTTGTGACTATTTTGAAGGGTGTTGTGTCCCTAATTTCTTTCTTACCTTGTTTATCGTTTGTGTACAGGAAGGCTACTGATTTGTTTGAGTTAATTTTATATTGTGCCACTTTGCTGAAGTTATCAGCTGTAGTAGTTCTCTGGTACAATTTTGGGATATGCTAATGTATACTATCATGTCATCTGCAAATAATTATATTTAACCTCAGAAGAAATCTCTTTCCTTAGATTTGAGAAATTATTTTGCTTTTATTTGAAATTTTTCTTCCCTGTTATGTTTTTTTTTTCTAATATGCCACAATTTTCAAGATTTGGCCTATCCTTATTCCACAGATAACTCCTGTTCTACTGTTTTGTTGTTATTATTGTTTGCTTGCTTATAGTTGTTGTTTTAATCATTAAACTTCACTAAATTTCAGTTCCTCTGTAATGTTTCCCATCCCTGATACTCTGACCTCTTCAGCTGATAATGCTTTACACTGAAGTTTTAATTTTGTTTGTAAAATTTTTCATTTCCAACATTTTAACCATTTGGGCTATTATCAGAAATTCATCTCTTTATTCAATACTTAACATCTTTGATTGTTTTTCTCAGATCGTTAATGGTTTGCTTTTATTCTCTTGGAAAACATCAGTGTTTCTTTTAAGTTTTTGAATATAATGTTAATTTTTTTTCTATATTCTTTATCAACAAATTCTTTGAAATTGTTCCTCTGATGTGGGGCAGTGGGCAGTTCTGACAGCCAGAGTCCAGTAGAGCGACCACCTTGCAACCCCGGAGACCCACTGAGCAAAGTAATTTGTTCACAAGGGATGGTAGGAGTTTGGTGATAAGCTCCTAAGACCAATGGCTGAGATTTTTGCCCAGACCCCTCACAGCTGCCCCTGCAGGAGATGTGTGCTCAATTAGGCAGAAACTGTCTCAAACTCCCAGCATTCTAGCTAGACCTTACACACAGTCATCTGACCACAAGCCAGGCATGCCACGCCCCATACAATAAAAGGGGTGGTTTGCCCCCTCCTCACTCTCTTACTCTCTCACCCTCTTGCTCTCTTACTTCTCTCCCCTCTCACTCTTACTTCCTCTTGCTCTCTTGCTCTCTCTCCTCTCTGCTCTTTGTTCTCTTCACTACCTTTCTCCCTCTTCTTCTTTTCTCTCTCTCTCTCTCCTTCCTCTCCTTTCTTTCTCTCTACTCAACCAGCATATTTCTCCTTCCTACAATAAAATAACTCATTCGTACATTGCCTCCTTTTTAATTAAGGCACCATGCAGCAAACAGGTTAGCCCCAGGAGAGAGAGAGAGAGAGAGAGAGAGAGAGAGAGAGAGAGAGAGAGAGAGAGAGACCTGGGTCTCAGCAGCAGGCCCACTGCCACCAGGGAGAGAGAACCTCAGCCAGGCAGGGGCTGCAGCCCAGGCCCCTTGCTTTGGAACAACACTCTGAGTGTTACTACTATGGTAGTTGTTTGATGGAAGATGTGTTATTCTTGTTGTTCATGTTGGTTTATTTTGATGTAATTGGACTTCTACATAGGGAATTGGGGTTTTGGTTGAGTTTTCCATTCTCAGATTTATATTTATGTTAATTATTACTTAAGATTAAAGTCTACACTATACTTTCTGTTGCTATAGTTTCAACGATCACAAGGAGACTAAGTCATTGTAGGGTTTAGATGGGATTTTCCGTGGTGAGAATGATCTTCAGGGCCAGAGGACTGTGTCCCTAAAATTCTTCTGATGGTCTAATACTTTATTGAGCCAACTTAAGCCTTCCTTCCAGATCTGCAAACTGCCCTGGAATTGTGGAATGTCCTGTGCCAATGCCATACCTGGATATGATTTTGATCCTCTCTCTGCTGAATCTTCCAATTCTGTCTGCTATAGTTGTTAGAACTTCCATGGGCTTTACCTTGGGTCAGGTCTGGTTCCCTCCCTGAGTCTGAAGCTTCCAATGCCCTCAAGTTTCATTTTCTAAATTAAATAATATATGTTAACATTTTTAGAACATTAACAAATTGATTTAGGTTAATTTAATTTAATCTCTATCCATGTGATTTCTTGAAAAAATTAGCATAAAAGTGCTTTCAAAAGATATCTTAATTGAAATAGAATTACATAATTTTCCCTTTCCTCTCTTGAGCCTTCCAAGGTACCTTCCCTCCAACCATTCTCATGCTACCCAAATCTCCTATTGATACCTTGCTTAGGCCATTTACGTTGCTTGTATATATTTGGTTTAAGAGCTTACTGCTCTGTAATGAGCAAATAGTAAACAGAAAAGGTTTCCATCACTGGGACAGGCGAATTCTCATTCTCCGAACAGTCATTAATCCTAGAGTTCTTGGGCTATGACAATTAATTTGAAATCTAGAGAAAGTTTCACTAATCTACTTTAGCATGTCATTTGGCATTGCCATTAATTCGTATTGTTCATGCTTCTATTTCTAGGAATGACTTGTTCCACAGTAGATTTGCTTGTGTTGTGGACTTACAATAGTTCTATCCTCTCTTCTGTGTTATTCCTTGAGCCAAAGATGCTGGAACTATGTTATTTGCATTGTTGTTAGGCTACTTAAGATTTCTTGATCTCAGCATTATGTTTAGTTTTGGTTATCTGTGATGGTCTCCATTTGGTGTGAAGAGGCTTCTTTGATGAGGTGTGCTAGTTACACTTATCTGTGAACACAAGAATAAGAATTAGAACATAATTAAGAATTATATTGGAGAGTCAAGTCACCTGGACCCTAGGGAGCTCTCAGATACTGAACCACTAAGCAAATATAAAGGGGATAGGCCTAGGTCCCTCACACCCTTGCAGCAGAGGTGCATCTAGGTCTCCATGTGAGCTCCCCAGCAACTGGAGCAGGGACTATCCCAAAAGCTGTTGCCTATCTTTGCAATACATTCTTCTAACTTAGCTTCCTTGTCTGGCATCAATGGGAAAGGATGTACCTGGCTCAGAAGGGACTTGATGTGCAAGGGTAGAAGGATGCATGGAGGGTGCCTTCACCCTCTCAGAGGAGAAGAGGAGGGGGAAGAGGACAGGGGAGGGACTGTGTGAGGGGGAGACCTGAAGGTGAGCCAGCATTTAGGATGTAAGGTGAATAAAAAAAAATTGTTAAGCCTTAAAAAGAGAACGATAATTATTTTGGTTCATCATAATGACAATAGTAGATTATTTTTATGCTCTATGTCTTCATTAGTTTTCTTAAGCTGACTACGTCTCCAGTACTAGGCATGATTTCCCTCCTGTTGTGTGAGTCTTAAGTCTGCCCTCATAGCTCTAACAGGTGAGTAACACTTACTCTATCTTTCCTGATATCTCACTATGCCAGCCATTTTTTATGGTTCAGAGATATGGCAACAAGGAAGGATTTCTTAATTACTGGCCCCCCTTTGAGAACTTATATAGGGTTTTATGGTACCATGGGAGGTAGAATTCAAGAAGAGGACTTAAAGTTAGATTCTGCTTGAACCATCTGAGTTCTGTGTCCTAAGTGTGTGGTCTCTTCAGTAGCTGCAGCCAACAATCAAGCCCTGAGAGGTAATCAAGGGCTGCACTGATAGTCTATAATTTGAGGAGAGGGTAATGTAGACTGCTGTATGAAAGGAGGTTTCTCATGCTTGATACTAGGGTTTTTGTTAGTCTGTAGATCTTATGGGAAGTTAATCAGCTAAATTGTACTAACTTCCTTTTCTTTACATTTTTATTTATTTGTGTGTAATATTAGGTAAATATAAAATAACATAAGCTTAATAAACAACCATAATATTATTTATTTCTCACCATTCCTCTCCTTCTGGCTTGGGTATCCCACTCTTTTCCAATTGCAGAACATTTCATAATCTTCATATGTAAAGGTTTTTTGAAAATATGAAATATTATACCCAGCTTACTAATTTCCTAATACAAAGATGGAATTGCTGAATTATTTTTTAATTCACAACATGTGTACATACCTACATGTAATGTTTCTAATTAGAACTTAAACTGATAAAATTCAAGATTAAAATTATAGTTTTTGAATTTTAATTCTGTTATACTTTTAGGAATGCATAAAAATAATGAATTCACTTAAACTCTTCTTACATGAATTCTTCATTAAGTAACAACCCTCACATTTAAAGCACTCATGGACAGAAATACTTACTGTATGTCAAATCCTACACATGCTTACCTCCTAACTGATTAGAGACATATTTAAGACAGTTAGCTCTGCCAATTCCATTGCATGAACTAGAAATAAAAATACAGAAAGAAAGAAGATATTAACTAAAAATGTACAATGGAAAAGAAAAGCAAACTTATAGTAACATTCTCTAGAGGGAACAATGTATATTTAAAAATATATATGCACATATACCTACATATATACACATGTAATAGCAATTAATGACAAAAATGTTAATTGAAAGAGCTCAACGCTGATCTAATATGGAAAATTTTAGACAGATTAAAGGGAATGAAGAAATGATACTATAGCACTGAAGTTATAAAAATAGTTCAAAAGCATCCTATTTTAGAATTTCTGTAAGCTAGCAGTGTATATATAAATGGTTTCTTAAAAACTAACGAGTTAGGGGTGGGAGAAATAATCAGTGTTAAGAGTACTCGATGCTAATTCAGAGGCTACAAATTCTGTTCATAGGATTCCCATGGTGGTTCATCACTCTTTCTTACTCAGGCTGTAATTGATTCATGCTGTGGTAAGCACAGGCATGAGACAAACACCTGGAATACATGCACACACATACACACACACACACATACACACACACAAAGTATGTATATGCATACAATGGAAATAAGTACATATGAAAGCCTTTCCAAGTTTTATTTTATTTGAATTAAGAAGTGTGAATTTGTTAAAGTACCAATATTTATGTTTATCCAAATTATAGGAGAATTAACATAAGACATTCAAAGAGTTTCTAGATAGATTTTTCTACCTTTTATGCCATAGATATATTCTTATGTTAAGAATTTTAGAGTTAATAATATTTTCCAATGAGAAAAATGTTCTTAATCAAGTTGTCTTTATATTTCTTCAAAACCTCAGTAATAATCTACCTGTTAATATTATTAGTATCTCTGTTTTTGCTTGCATGTGTTAAATAATTCAGTTTTACTAAGTTTTTTAAATAATTGTAAGTGTTCCTGTTTTGAATAGGGACAAAAGCTAACATACCAGCCTATCTGTTCATACAGATGTTAGTGAGTTGGAACATACAGTACAGAGAAGGGCTCCAGATTGCCAGCCAACATCTCCAATTAAATAAGTGCAAAGCTTTGTATTCTTGTGATAGTGATTGGTTATTTAGAGGTGGCATTGAGTGGTTCTGGACCTAGTGCTGATGGTAGCATAGTAATAGTAACATTTACTTGTATGCTCATACTGTCTTTTAATAAAAGAGAAGAAAGAATGAAAATATTCATGAAGAGGCCAGTTCTGTTTCCATGTCATAAATATTCTTTTAAATGTCTGTGAATTGAGTGTCTCACTAAATGCATGAAAACAATAAACTTTTTGAATCACAGAGGCTTAAAAGGCTGGTTGTTTCTGAACACAGTTATTAAAGAGAATTTTTAAATATAAAAATTGTTACAATTTGAGCCTATCTTACAAGGATGTGAATACTGTCCATAGGAAGGTTTTCATCTTCCATTGAGTGAATCAGAAGAGATTTCACATAAATATGGGATTTTTCTCAATTAGAAAATTAATGAAGATATCAACAAATTTAGAAAACTCAGTAAATTATAGTTGAATTTGGTCACAATTAGTTTAAAAATATGAATAAATTATGGTGCCTAATAATTAGTTGGATATATTTTAACAAATTATAAGGCTAAAACTTTGTGTGCATGTATATTTTCTACATGACTGTGTTTTCTGACATCTATCATTAACTGGGACTGGAACATTTGTCTATTGAAAATCAGCTGTCACTGTGACTTCCTCTTTCTTCTCCCATGTCTGTTAGCACATTATATATTTACAGAAGTACTATTTATTTATGTAGGCATATTGTGGGCTTATCACCCTCAAGGTCAGAATCACAAAAATCTCTTGGGTGAGCTTCTAACAGGTAATTCTGCTGCTTTGCACAGTTGCATCCTCCACGACTGGACAAATGGAAGGGACTGGCCAGGCAGATTACTTCCTTATTACTGAAGCAGATCTTCAGACATGTTTAAAAACGACACTCAACTGGGACAAGTCCACTACTCATTTTCCAAGAAAAAAAGGGACTGAATTTTGGACAATAATTATTTTTTTCTTAGAAAAATAATTAAATAATTGTTGGCCTTCATAGTTGAAAAATTACTGACATTTTGAAAAACCTCTAACACTATATGGTCAAACTAAAGTTTTAAGGTCTCAGAGTGAATGAGATTCATATCTTTATGTGTACCTCCCAACACGCACACACTAACACATACACACACACACACATACTCACACGAACGCATGCACGCACGCATGCACACGCACATGCAAATACATGAACTCTTCGTTTTTCTGACAGTCCCTAACACCAAAGTCATATATGCTCATAATTCAACATTTAAATGGAAAACAGAACCAAGAAATATTGGTTTCTTTTGAAATAAGCAGGATCAGAGCTGCAAGGCATTACTGAAGATGCAATGAGCAATCTTTGCAAAGATTATCATTTCCTGCATGCTAATGTCTATGATCACAGGCTAGCCTGTGGCTCTGTAGTTTCCTGAAGAGCTATGCTGCCATCTATTGACTATGCAGATGTCGTCCCACAGTGATGTTCATGTGAAAGCAACTTTTCATTGTAAAATAAGTCCTGGAAAAATTAGGTGTTTCTGAGAATGATCTACATTATATGGTAAGGATGTGACATTCAAAACAAATTATACCGTTTACTACTTTTAATAACAAGAGTTTATTTCTTCAAGGTTTCTGAATTCTGAAGTTATTTAAAAGTACTACATGCTATCCATTTGCAAGTAAATTTCCTGTGCTCTGGCACTAGAGTGTTGCTATATTCTTTTGATTTACTCCATTGAAGGGGATGCATATGAGTTATTAATAATGTAAAGTATGAATTTAAATTTTAACAAGACGCCACATAGGCAATTTAGAAAATCATCGTTTCAAGAGATGTGAACAGACATTTCTGAATAAACTAGATATCTGCAGATTTTTACTCTTTCCTTTCTGCATGTTACATTGGGCTGACAAGATATATAGTTGTTTTAGATTATATTCTGGTGGCTGTATGTCAAAATGATTCTTATTAAGGCTTGGCAGAAAAAGATTACTAGTCCCCATGCTCAGTTTGTACATATGGTATTGTTGTTTTAATACTCACTCTCATTAAGTCCAGGCTGGTCATGACATGAGCATGTAACTGCTCCTTTAGCCTCGTTCTCCCAAATGCTAGATGTACAGGCTTACTTCCAAGCTTGACTTATACCATGTGGGAAAAATAAAACCCGAGCTGTGTGTATATTATTAAATCATTTTATCTACCTTTATCATTTATGTCCATTCAACTAGAATATTTGAAAATGGAAATTAGAATGAGGTGAAGATGAACAGGAAAACTAGCATAAATGTACAAAACATACCTCTGAGTTTGAGATGTAAACCTAAACTACAGTGCCTGGACTATACTGTTTCTGAACTCAGCCACTCTGACTCATTAGTGTTCATTTCCTGTCATCTCTACTATAACATACAATGTGAACAGAAACAACTCTGGGTAAGCACACCTGAAACAAAAAAGGCACATCTGCAGCAGCAAGTAACTTTTCAGTAGTTTTAGATAAGCCTTATTCTGTTCTAATTTTGTTGATCGAGGTTTCCGTATGTACATTAAATGTATTATGTTCGATTCTGCAATGTACAAACTCCCCTCCGATTTCTCCTGCATCCCTATAAACTCCTTCACAATTTTGTGTGCTCTCCTCTTCATCCCTTCTTCCTTCTTCAGCCTCTCACTTTTAAACCAGAGTCGATTAACTGCTGCCAGTACACAGCTGGTATATGACCATGAACTGGAGGATGGTTAGCCTCTAAGGGGTTTCATCTCTGAAGAAAACCCTATTTCCTGCAGACATCATTGTCAATATTTCACAATTTCAGAGTGAGGCTTAATATGTCTTCCTTTCCATGCTGAGATCTTGTCTGGCTTAAGCTTGTGTAGATTTTCTGCATGAGGTCATGACTCCTGTTATATCATGTGTGCAAGGGTCCTGCTGTGTCCAGAAAAAAGTGCTGCTTTACTGGAGTCCTCCCTTAGTCTTTTTCTTATAATCTGTCTTCTGTGATGGTCCCTGAGCATGGATGACATGTGATATAGATATCTAGTTTACAGGTGAGAACTCTATACTTTCATTTTCTTGGCATTTTGGTCATCTATGCATCTGTGTATTAATCTCCATCTTTGAAAAGAAGCTTCTCAGAGCAGAGTTGAAAACAGCTATAGTTAGAAAGTTGCTGAAGCTCAAGTATTTTGGAATTAAGGTGCATTTCCATTCTGTCCTTCAGTCCCAGCAACCAGAAGTGACATAATTTCATCATGTCACACATGGAATCAGCACACCCTCAATTTATTGGAAACTTGACCAAAAAGAAATGTAAAGTGGAGGATATTGATCCATCTGATGGTATAGATATGCCAGAGCTTATGCAGAACTTAGGTGGTGTTGCTTGTCTTTATATTTGTCATTGATAAGAGAACTCAGTCTGTTTAGAATTTGTAATAATAAAAAATACACATAATCAGAGATGAATCATTCATATGAAGTTAAATAAAATAATATCAAGTGAGATCCAAGATTTCATAATGTGGAATAGTTACGTTGAGGTTGTACAACAAGACAGGATAATTCCTACAGTATCATTAACTTGTGTTAGCATCTGAAGAGTGCTTAGAGCAGCTTTTTCTATGCTGAGAATTATGTCCATTAATACACATACAAAACACTTTCATTTTGCATTTTAAATTATTTTCCATTTTATATTGAATGTAGATTATTTTCTCATACATTATACCTTGACTAGAGTTTCCCCTCCCTCCACTCCTACCATATGCTCCCTTCATCCCCCCGCCTTAGTCAACTACTTATTGGACTCTTATTAGAAAAGAACAGCTTTAAAATAGATAATAATTGTCATGACAAAATAAAACATGATAAGATAAACTAAAACTATCATATCAAAGTTGTACATAGCAGCCCTAAGGGAAGAACAGATTCCAAAGAGCAGGGCCAAGATTCAGAAACCCACTAGTTTTCACACTCAGAAATACCATAAAAATACTACACTGTGAGCTATAGCAGCTCTACAGAGCATAGCAGCTCTATGCTTGCTTCTTTAGGCTCTATGAGTGCATTTGCCCCTTGCTTAGTTGACTCAGAAGACTTTGTTCTCCTGGTGTCCTTTATCTCTAGTTGGCTCTTAAACCTTTTCTTTTTTCTGCCTCTTCTTTGGCACAATTCCCTGAGCAACAAGGAAAGGGATTTGATAGAGATAGTAGAGATAGTCCATTTATAGTCCATGTACTTTCTCTTCTCTTCTCTTCTCTTCTCTTCTCTTCTCTTCTCTCTCTCTCTCTCTCTCTCTCTCTCTCTCTCTCTCTCTCTCTCTCTCTCTCTCTCCCCTCTCTCCCTCTCAGCATAGTGTCCAATTGATTGTGTCCACATTTGTTCTGATCTGTTGCCAGAGGAAGCTTGTCTGATGATGATGTGAATAAAGGCATGGATTTATGAGCATAGCAGAATATCATTAGGAGTCATTTTATTAATACTTTTATTAGTTTTAAAGCAATAGTGTTTGGTATCTCCTTAGTTCTCTGGGCTATCTTAGTTCTCTCTAGTTCTCAGTTACTTTTCATGGAGTGCTCCTTAAGTTAAATCATACATTGTTTGGCTAGAGCCACAAGTTTTGTGCCCCGATTGCCCTAGCATATGTTTCAGGAAACATTCTAGGTCAAGATTTTGTGGCTGTGTTGGTTTTTCTGCTTTTCTTTGAGTAATCCACAGCTCAAGTTCTCCATTTTTGATGTTTTGTATAGGTGTTATCCTCAGTAATGGGAGCAGCCTGTCAGTTTGTGGAAAACACTACTTTGCCTGAACAACAGAATGGGTTGTTTGGAGATTTCTGTAAGACTCTCTTACCCATCAACTCAATTGAATGTAAGCCAGTCCTACTACTGGAGGCCTTGCGTAGTGACAAGAGATAACCAGTTGAGATTCCATAAACTAATTATTGGAAAGCCTCATTAGGGTCACTTTCATATATTTTAGAAAGATTCCACTGCTGCTGGTTTCCATATCATTCTTCAAATGACCCTCAATTCTAAGTGTCTATCCCCATATTCTCTTCCCTATCTCTCCTTCAACTTTATACCTGATCCAGGTTTTCCTATCCCCATCCACATACATCCACCTGTAAAATCTACTCTATTTTTCTGTCCAAGAGAAATTTGTATGGTCTCTCTAGACCTATATATTGTAGCTTCATTACCATTTTCTTACTGACTAATGTTTCCTTATAAATGAATACTTAACCATATTTTTCTTTCTGAGTTTGTTTTACCTCACTCAAAATAATCTTTTCTAATTCAATTTATTTACCTGAAAATTTCATGGATGTTATTGTTTTTTAACAGCTGATTAATACTTCATTATATAAATGTACCACATCTTCTTTATCCATTCTTTGGTTAAAAGATATGTAAGTTGTTTCAAGTTTCTCGCCACTATGAACTGAGAAGCACTAAATATAGTTAGTTGAGCAAGTATCCTTTTGGAAGTATGAAACATCTTGGGTATATGTCTAAGAGTGGTATAGGTGTGTCTTGGGGTAGATAGATGCCTAACTTTCTAAGGAGCTACCTTATTGATTTTCATTCTGGCTCTACAATTTTCACTCCCTTGCTGCACATTTTCAACAGCATGAACTGTCACTTGGGTTATTGATCTTAGCCATTGCTACAGTTATAAGACGGAATCACAATGTAATTTTGAGTTTCATTTTGCCAATGGCTAAGGATGTTGAATCCTTTTCTAAGTGTTTCTTAGCAGTTTGACTTTCCTCTATTGAGAATTCTCTGCTTAGTTTTGTACCCCATTTTAAAATTGGGTTGTTTCATTTCTTGATGTCTAATTTCTTGAGTTCTTTACATATTTTTGATATTAGCCTTATATCAAATGTGGAGTTGATGAAAATCATCCAAAAAAAATCGAACAACACAGTCAAAAATGGTGTATAGAACTAAACAAAGAATTCACAACAGAAGAATCTGAAATGACCGAGAAGCACTTTAAAAAATGTTCAATGCCCTTTCTCTCCCTCTCATTCTCTCTCTGTTTCTATCTTAATACAGCCACCAGGATTCCAACACAGAGGCTCATCCATTGACTTTATATAACCCCAACTACTTCCCAAAGGCCTAGCATATAACCTTTAACATTAGGTTATTCTCAAAACTCAGAAAAGGTGATTAAATTTTAACTCATTAGTCTTGGAAGAAATGTTAAAATTATATTCAAATCATGATAAATTCAAACTAACTGGCAATAAATCATAAGAAAATTTCAGAAACTTAAATATTATGGGTCTCTGAAGTATTATTCTCAGGACTACTTCACAGTCAGTTTTTGTAAACAGTGTTTGTAAAAGAATTAGCAAAATTGTAGAATTGATTGTAGCTCAATAAGAAGATATTTTAAGATGCCATAAGAGAAAGATTAAACCTAGGCAAATAAAAAGATAGAAAGACCAGTAATGATTTCTGATGAATGATAGATAGATAGATGATAGATAAATAGATAAATAGATATATACATAGATGACAGCTAGCCAGCCAGATATAGGTAGATAGATAGATAGATAGATAGATAGATAGATAGATAGATAGATAGACAGACAGATAGATTGCAGCCAGTCATTTAGATAGACACATATATAGATAATAGATCAATTAGTGATAGATAAATATATTATAGATGTTAGATACATTCATAGATAGGTGAAATATCTAAACAATAACTAGAGATGAATGATAAATAAGTAGAAAAATAATGTATGAATGATGTATAAATAGATAGGTAGATGACAGAAAGCTAAGTAGATAGATTATTGAAGGGTTCATAGATGACTAGATGATAGGTAGCACAATATATTAAGTTTTCCAAAAAGATTCTGTAAACATATCTTTGACTTTTGGGTAAACACAACATTTCTAAACCTCACCTTGTGTATCTTGCCAAAGCACCTTATAGATTTTAAGGAGCCATGAACTACTTTATGTGTTTTTGTATTTTCAGACACAAAATATTCTAGTTTCAGAATCTGGAGAAAGGGTGATTTATCAGTTCTTTCCAACTTAAGTTTTTGGAAAGTCCGTCCATCTTCAAGCACACTCTTGGCAAAGGCATATCTAGATTCCTCCAATATAAACTCCTGTGCCTGCCACAAAATTTGGGATCAAAAACTGGCTATAATATTGATTTTACAATTCCAACAAACAATTCAAGATTTCCCATGGAATTTAGAAAACATAATTGTTATGGTTTTGTTTGTATGAAAGGGAGCATGAGTATAAACTATCAATAAACAATAAACAAGTGAGGTTATCATTCCATGAACCTATCACCAAGATATTGACATGAGGTTGTCTTTTCAATACACACAAAAATAATCAAATATGACATAAAGAAACTAATAGCCTGTTAATTATTAAGTCATAAATACAAGATCATTGTAGAGGATTTCCAAAGCCCTGGTATGCAATGGTTCAATTTGAAAAAAAGAAAATATTCTTAGATAATCAAACAAACAGTCTGAATGTTAGAATCATGGGTGCTCATTGAACTCAGTAAAATCTTTACTTGGAGTGTATTTTACATTTGAAATTTTATGACATTTTATCAAATATTCAAGCATATTTGCATGACAATTTCTATTACTTCTTATTCTGTATAGAAAATTATGATTTTCATTTACATTGCATAATCGTTGTCTATGCACTAAAACACAAGTTTTATCTTGAAGATATGATTGACAACAAACTCTAGAACCCTGTAATTCTATTTATACTATAAAAAATAAGCATGTGTTTCCAGCTTCTGGCTATCACAGATAAACCCACTATGACAAAGTGGAACAATGCTCCCTTTACATAATGGGGCACCTTTTGGTTATATGTCCAGAAGTAGTTTACCTGGGTCTTCAGGTAGATATGTTTCCAATATTCTGATTAACATCCAGATTGATTTCCAGAGTGCTTGTACCAGTTTGCAATTCCACTACCAACATGGACTGTCACCTGTGCTTTTGATCTTATCCATCCTAACTGGTGTAAGGAAGAATCTCAGGGTCCTTTGATTTGCATTGCCCTGATTACTAAGGACATTGAACATTTCTTTAAATGCTTCTCAGCCATTCAAGATTCCTCTGTTGTGACTGGGTTATTTTTTTTTTTTGATGATTAGTTTCTTGAGTTATACATATATATATATGTATATATATGTGTAAATATATATACATATATATATATGTACACATACACACATGCACACACACACACACACACACACACACACACACAAACATATATATTGCCTCTATTGGAGGTGGGGTTAGCAAAGAATTTTTTCAAATTTAGGTTTTGTAGGTTGCCAATTTGTCTTACTGACTATATAATTTGCCTTACAGAAACTTTCCAGTTTTATGAGGTAACATTTATCAATTTTTGATTTTAGAGCATGGGTCATGGAAGTTCTATTTAGAAAATTTCTCCCAATGCCAATGAGTTCAAGGCTCTTTCCCACTTTCTCTTCTATTTGATTCAGTGTGTCTGGTTTTATGTTGAGGTCCTTGATCCCAGATACCCCACAACAGAAGAAGGAATTTAAAAAAGTGGGTCATTTATACAATGAAATGTATTCAGGTATTAAGAACAAGGATATCATGAGTTTTGTGGGTAAATAGATGGATCTAGAAAATATCATCCTGAGTGAGGTAACTCAGACCCAAAAGGCATTCATGGTATGTATTCAGTAATAAGTAGATATTAGCCAAAAATCGTACAGAAAGCCTAGGATGCAATCCACAGATCTCAAGAAGATTAGCAAGCCAAGAGCCCAAGAGAAAATTCTTCAATCCCACATGGGAGAGAGAAGAAAGCAATCATGACAGCCAGAAGGAGGAAGGGACCTGAGTTGGGGAAGAGAGGGGAATGGGAAATGGGGAACATAATCAAGTATTGGGGGTAGAGAACAGTGTCAAAGCCCTGATGACCAGCAGAATGAATGGAAATATGCAACTTCAGAGGCTGGAGGTCGGGGGACACTCTAGAATGTAACGGAGACCTGGGAAGTGAGAGTCACTCAGGACTCAAAGGAGGTGAACTTAGATGAAATGCCTAATATTGGGAGAGAGAATAAACTCCCGTAGAAAGATAGGGCATAAGTGGAGGGATGGGGTTGCCATCACACAGTCAAAAACTCTGACCCAGAATTGTTCCTGTCTAATAGAATTGCAGAGACAAAAATGGAGAAAAGACTGAGGCAAAAGCAGTCCAGTGACAGGCCCAACTTGGGAACCATTTTAAGGGGAAGCTCGAAAGCCTGACACTGTTACTGATGCTATGGTGTGTTTACAGAGTGGAGACTAGCCTGGCTGTCCTCTGAAAGGCCCAATAAGCAGCTGACTGAGAGAGATGCAGATAATTGCACCCTACCAATGGACTTAAGTCAGGGACCCCTGTGGTTGAATTAGGGAAAGGCTTGGAAGTAGATGATGAGAAGGGTAACCCCATAGGAAGACCAACAGTGTTAACTAACCTGGACCCCTGAGATCTCTCGGACACTGAGTCTCCAACCAGGCAGCATGCAGGAGCTGCTCTGAGACCACAGACACATATATAGCAGAGGACTGTTTTGGAGGGATGGGGTGGGGACATTCTCTTGGAGACAGAGAGAGGAGGAATGGGATCAGAACTTTGAGTGGACCGGAAGGAGGGAAATGACTGGAATGTAAAACTATTAATAAAAGTAATAAACATTTTTTAAGAAGATCAAAAGTTGCTAAAGTATAACTTTAAAATTGCAAAGGTATGCCACTGGATTAGATGGCATATGATAAAATGCAGAAAATTATTAATTGGATCTTAAAATTCATTAGAATAACTCATATTTTTCAATTACCTTTCTTATTTTCACAGTTATCTTTTCCAAGTATCTATAATTTCATTCCACTAGTTAAGCTCTTGTCTCTAGTAGACATGAGTTCTAAGAAGGCATATCTATGCTTCCATCATACTAGCTAATGTTTTCTATAATACATTTTCCTTTTTGGTACTTTGAAAAAGCAAAGCAAAACAAAATACAGTAACAAGAATGCAGACATATGCATAGCTTCTGTATATTTAAATTGTCGGAAATACATGTTTATTGTGTTTACACACTAGGTCTATGAACTGTAACCACCAAAATAGATCCCATCCACTTTATAATTTAAAAACACATTTGTGTTCAAATTAACTAGTTATTTTCATTTCAAAAGTTCATTTAACTTTTTTTACAATAGAGAACTGTTTATAATTTCCTTCTAAAGTGAATAACAAAAACAGATAGTAAGTTTAATTTAGTACTATTCAATAAAATGCTAAACATATCTACTTTAAAACACTTTCAAAATTTTGATCTATAGGTATGTGTGATTAGAGTTTAATAATAAATATGCATAATGATTTTTACTGGAACATTATTTGTAACTGGAAAAATACCCTATTAATACCCTGTAAATCTTCACTATGTTGGTTGGATAAATTACAGCCCACACATACAATACATAGCCATTTCAAAAAGGAGTCACCCCAAGATCAAAAAACCAGGTGACAGCAGATGCCGGTGAGGATGTGGAGAAAGAGGAATATTCCTTCATTGCTGGTGGAATTGCAAGCTGGTACAACCACTCTGGAAATCAGTCTAGAGGTTCCTCAGAAAACTGGACATAGTATTACTACCTGAGGGCCCAGCTATACCACTCATGGGCATATATACCCAAAAGATGCTCCAACATATAACAAGGACACATGCTCCACTATGTTCATAGCAGTCTTATTTATAATAGCCAGAAGCTGGAAACAACCCAGATGTCCCTCAACAGAGGAATGGGCTCAGAAAATGTGGTACATTTACACAATGGAATACTACTCAGCTATTAAAAACAAATACTTTTATGAAATTTGCAGGCGAATGGATAGAACTAGGAAATATCATCCCAATAAAGATGTTTTAATTAATTAATTCTTTTCTCATATTTAACACTGCAACCGAAGTTTCCTTTCCCCCCTTTCCTGCCAGTGCCTCTTAATAGGCACCACTATTCTCCATCCACTCCTCTTCCTTACTTTTTAGAAAAGGGTAGGCCTCCCAGTGATATCAACAAAACTTGACATATCGATTTGCAATAATACTAGGCATCTTCCCTTATATTAAGGCTGCACAAGGGAGTAGGAGAGCTCCTACTTCCACTGTTGGGAGTTCCACATGAAGTCCAGAATTAGCAGAAAAAATGTATTTATTTAACGCATTCAGAGTGATATTTAAAAGTATGTGGTTGTTTCAGTTTTGTTAGTAAAAGATTTTTTTTCATCTAGGGTCATTCTTTATTGAGGGTTTAGGAATAGAATATGAAGAAGATAATTAATTTGAAGTGAATTTTATTGCCCTGATTACCATTAGCTAATATAGGACATAAGGTAATCCTTATCTCTTTTTAATTTTAATGGAAAAATGACATGGACTTTCATATTCTTTACATTATAAGGAAATAAATTAGATATTTTAAGATATCAATGAATACAGTTCAGGTTTTATTGCTGATGTTTGGTCAGTATTATATTTTTATTGGAAAAGTAGCTTAGCTACAAATGAAACTAGTCACATCTTTAATACATGCAAGTTTGTCAGATGCAGGGCCCAAGTTCCAGCCATGCCATAAGCTGAAGTGAGGTCTAATTCCTCACTTTAATTGGCACTGAATTCCTTCTGAAGAAAAATAGCTAAATAACACATGCCATGACATGAGTATAATTTTATCAGAAGAATGATCCCTATGAGTGTAGACTTGAGAGATTTACCTTAATGATATGTATAGTTCTTAAGTCTCATAATAGCATGACAATCATTTTGGTTTTATATCTATATTGGTTTATTAATCCAAAGTTTAAAAGTTCTTAGCTATAAATGTAATTATTATACTTTTATAGTTTGTCTGTTGAACTAAACAGCTTTAAGAGAGTTGTAAAAACTATACAACCTTGTAACAAACAAACATTTGGCTTGATTCAATAATTTAAGGGAATGTTACTAGGTTCAAAGTCACTGAAAATCAGCTCTCTCAAAGGGAAAGTTTCCCTGCAGGTACAAATGTGTATATTTCTCTTTTGTGTGGCAGTGGAGTGTCCAGAATGGATGTTGTGATGACTTTGGTTGCAGTTACCCAAGTTTCTTGTTTATTCACAGTCACTCTGACTTTCTAACCTTTTTGTTAAGTTGCTATGTTTGCAAACTTAGGTGCTAAGATGACTGGAGAACATCTAATCAGATTGAGAGAGACCTTTGCTTAGATTCATCCCTAAAATGTAGGTGTGAAAGTAGAGACTCTGAGGGGGCTAAATTTCCTTCAGTATTGGAAGAAATTCTGAATGAGAACATAGAACATGGACAATCAGCTGTTGTAACCAGTCTTGAAAATAAGGCTCTTCACCCTTGTGCTCCCTTATGTTAAGCCACCTCTACAGTAGCTTCAGTTCTTTCTATGATGGTAATAACAAACTAAGATAGCATGAGAATAGGGTAACTATAATGTATTTTTTATTTTTGTTGGGTATTTTATTTATTTACATTTCAAATGTTTCCCCTTTCCCAGTTTTCCCTCAGCAAACACCCTATCCCATTCTACCCTCCCCCTGCTCCCCTACCCACTCACTCACTCCTGTCTTACTACCCTGGCATTCTGCTCCACTAGGGCATCAAGCCTGCACAGAACTCAGGGCTTCTCCTCCCAAATGTTACTTCTATATATGTGTCTTAGTCAGGGTTTCTATTCCTGTACAAAACGTTATGACCAAGAAGCAAGTTGGAGAGGAAAAGGTTTATTCAGCTTACATTTCCATATTGCTATTCATCACCAACGGAAGTCAAGCAGATCAGGAAGCAGCAGCTGATGTAGAGGCCATGGAGGGATGTTACTTACTGGCTTGCTTCCCCTGGCTTGCTCAGTTTGTTTTCTTGTAGAGCCCAAGATTACCAGTCCAAGGATGGTAGCACCCACAATGGGCCCTCCACCCTTATCACTAATTGAGCAAATGCCTCACAGTTGGATCTCATGGAGGCATTTTTTCAAGGGAGGCTTCTTTCTCTGTGATAACTCCAGCTTGTGTCAAGTTGACACACAAAACCAGCCAGTACAATATGTTTCCAGGGCTAACCACTAAGTATTAGATATAAAATACATTTTAAAAATGTGTTGTTCAATAATTTTGCACATGAATTTACAGCATTTTGATGAGTTTCACGTAGGTTTCAGTGGTTGTTTCTCTTCTTTGCTTTATATTTTGTTCAGTTTTTGCGAATTTCATATCTTGGTATTAATATTCTGTACCATCCCCCATTTCTCCCTTGCCCATCCCCATTCCTTACCCAATTCATGACTTCTTATTCTTTGCACACACACACACACACACACACACACACACACACACACACACGCACAGGCACAGGCACTGGCACATGCACACACATAAATGCAGCTTGTTGAATTCATTTACTTTTGTTCATATACTTAGGATTGATAATCTATCAGGAGGTTCCTCCTGGGGAAAAAGAGATTCTCCCCATTTAGGCATTCTGTAGCTCTTCATCTAGGTATGGGGTTTTGTGAGCTGTAAAAATTAGCTGTATTGTTCAATTGATGGGGTCCTTAGTATTTTAGAAGCTTTTCACTTTCATGAGGTCCCAATAATTAATTGTTGATCATTTTTGTTGTATTTTTTGTTTGTTTTTGTTTTTGTTTTTCAAGATAGACTTTCTCTGTATAGTCCTGGCTGTCCTGGAACTCATTCTGTAGACCAGCCTGGCCTTGAACTCAGATATCCCCCTGCCTCTGCCTTCCAAGTGCTGGGATTTAAGGCGTGCACTACCAGTGTCTGGCTTAATTGTTGATCTTAGTGAATGAACTATTGGTGTCTTTTTTCAGGAAGTTGTCTCCTGTACCAATGTATTCAAGGCTATCACCCACCTTATCTTCTATTAGGTTCAGCGTGTCCTTTTATGTTGAGGTCTTTGATCCAGTTGGCTTTCAGTTTTCTGCAGGGTGATAGATATGGGTCTACTTGGATTTTTCTTTCACCATTTAAAGGGGCAGGACAACATTCCTACATTCTCAGAGCTAGGTGGTTATTTCTAGTCAATGACATTTCAAAGTTACTTTAAAGGAAATAGTTAAACCAAATAAAATTAAATTCAGGGAACATTTTAATGACCAAAGGCTTATTGTTTTAGTTAGGGTTTCCATCACTCTGACGAGACACATGACCAAGTCAACTCTTATAAAAGCAAGCATTTAGTTGGGGCTGGCATACATTTGAGAGAATAAATCCACTATTCTGATTGAATCCAAGCAGACATGGTACAGGAAGAGCTGAGAGTTCTACATCTTGTTCTGAGGGCCAACAGGAAAAACCTGACTACAGCTAGAAGGGTCTCAATGCCTTGTCTCATTGTGATGCACTTCCTCCAACAGGGTGACACCTATTCCAACAAGGTCAAACCTCCTAGTAATGCCATTCCCTGGGACAAGCATATTCAAACCACCACAGTTCATTACCTGGGCCCCATAGTCTGTTCCAATACACAAGTCTATGGGGACATACCTCACCATAGCATAATACAAAACTAAGAAAGAATTTGGTACTCAGGACTGGGGTAGTATGGTGATAGACCTGACCATGTTTTTGTTTGGAGGAATACGAATTTGGAGAGTTTGCATTTGGAAAGCCATGGAATGCTTTAAGTGCAGCTTAATGGTACACCCTAGTAGGAGTATGGAAGGCATTGGTGCCAAGAATTATTTGAACTGTGGGAGCCTGTCTCAAGAGGTTTCAGAGGAGGAGAATGTGTTTATGTGACCTCGAGGTGGTTTTTATGATATTTTGAAGAATGTGGCTCCTTTTTGCCATTGTCTGAAGAGTCTGCCTGAGGCTAAGGACAATCATACTCACACCATCACATTATTGATTTTTATAATTTTTTAAACATTTTGGAACTGCCATATATAAAAAATAATATAAATAACTACTTACCACAATGGCAAGTAGCCTCAGTACCATTACTGAATATATGCAAACCTAGGTAAAGAGACATAATACATTGTTTTTGCATGCTTTGAATATAAGCAGAGTATCATTTGAATAGAAAAGATAAGTTCAAACTTATAGAAATCATAATGATCTCAGAGAATGCATCAGTAACACATTGGTATATTCTATATATTATGTATCCTCCAGAAGAGAATATTACAATTGTTTTAAAGTCTTTCATTAAACTACAGTTTTTTTTTTCATCCTATATCACAGTTCAGGTCATTTCTTCAGGCACTCATGGGGAAACTTTTTGGAACTGAGAAGAAATATCATGAGTTTCAGTATGAGAGAGAGATCACAGGAGGAAAAAATGGAAGCAAGACTGAGAAGATGGAATGAGCAGAAACTAGGTACATATTTGACATGAAATACAAGAAAGGACACCAAAAGTAGAAGAAAGGTAATATTGAAGAATTCTATGAGATATGGTCACAATTTAAAGAGAGGAACTCATTGAGTGAACTATGTAGACTGACAATTTATTAGAAAATATTATTGAATTTTTAAGAAGTTTTTGGAGTTTTGGTCAGCAGTAAAGAAAATATGTGACAGAATTGTTCATGAACTATAAAATTACTTTGTTTTTTTAGAATATACTATAGGATGGGGGCACTGTTATATTTAATGCAGAGGGATAAACAAGCAACAAGATTTGGTGATGAAGGAATTGCAAAATGGGGCTTTCTATGAAGTCAAGAAAACTAGACCCACAGCACAAAGTAAATGTTGATTTTGTATAGCAAAAAACAACACCATGTGCTTCATTGAGTATGTCCCAGGATGGGTAAATAGGATCAAAACCCATTGCACCAAATCCTCTAATAATTAATAAAAATAAATAAATTGAAGTATATGTCATAGAAAAATATTGAAAAGATGTATGTGTTTATGAATTCAATGCTTTCATTTGTAAACTAGGTGGAATTTGTAAACTACACAATCTTTATAATATGTTTACATTTTCTGACATATATATTAATGATTTTTGCTTATTTATATAGTAGCCATATCCTTTACACTCCAAATCAAAAGCATGTCAATAACACCATATATAAGATCATTTTATCTATTCAAATTGTTTCTTAGAAGTGATCTACTTCTCTGTTTATGGCATTAATTCAAGCAACTTTTTCTAAATACAGACCTAGAAGACCTTAAGAGTTCTCTTTCCACCCATTCCTTAAATATCCAGTCTCTTGAGAACTAACAAAGCATACTCACATAAGACTGCTGAGATGAGAAGATCATGCAGGCCAATAGTCAACACATTGTGAGGCATCTCCTACAACATACTTCCTAGGGTTTTACTTATTTTCACTGGGGCATACCTTCTCTTTGGGCTGAATTGCTAAGATTTGTTTGACAGGATATTTTTTCCAGAGTTTAAAACAGAGTTTCCCAACAAGGTCATTTATATGTCTAGTCATACTGATAAGCTAGGGTATCTAATAGACAGGTGAAAGCCACTAAACAAACTATGGCCTGTTAGTGATTTATACGTTCAGGGAATTTGAGGCTAGAAAAAACATATTATCAATCATCTCTTAGTTGTTTGAATTGTCTTTATCATTACCAAACTTCAGCCCCGGGCATCTAGATGTTTTAAAAGAACAAGTATGAATCTGGTTCATTTTAACTGTGAAATAGCAGTGTGCTTTGCAGCCTGTTGGGCATGCCATCTAGGCTGTATATTTGTAAAGCATACCCTTATATGCCCTACTGATACCCTAGTAAAAAATGAATAAATATGAGGTATAGATAGCTTTACTATGATATTTACTTACTTAAAAATACTTTCTTCTAGCCTAATGGTGTATTACACATAAATTCATAGCATAATTCTTAAAAAAAATAAAATTTTCTTTTCTCCCATTGAAAGTTTTACATCTTACTACTTCACACGATATTCTTTTTTCCTGTGTACCTATGGTCCTTGTTTCCTATGTTAAAATGTTAAATTGTCAGAAAAATTCATCAGGAGTGTACTTTTATTGTCTATATTTAAATATTAAGAATACATAGAGAGGTACTCTAACACACCCACAAAGATGAAAGCTGTCAGCTGAGCAATAGAGTTGAATCATGGAAGTCTGTCTCTGAGGGCGGTGATACTAACCACTGGTGTGTGTGTGTTCACTGTTCTATTTGATTATAACCATATAAAACAAAATAGTCTGCACACTTCATCTGTGCTGGGATTATAGAGGATATGAACGTGAATCATTGAAAGAAAAAAGGACTATACTGCCTTCTTTTCTTACTGTTTAAAACAGTCCAGTGAAATTTTATGTCTTAATCAAGTTAGGTCTCACAGGCACAATAATGTCTGAGTTTCACCATTTATTAGAGAAACTGAAGTATGTGTTATGTTAAATTCCCTTCAGCGGCAAATAATAGCTAGGTTTGTATGTTTAAAAGCTTATGCTGGTTGACTCCCACCCTAACTCCTCACTCAGAATAGAGCATGGCTAAGAAGATGTCCTGTCAGAGCTAAAATGTAGGATCATTCATTTTCTACTGGACATCTGCATCTTTATTTTCATCATGTTCCATTATAAAATTTTCACCTTGCAGTTGGCTCATTCACCAGTCATGTCTTTGGTTCTTTAGGTTATGTGATAAGAAAGACACTGATGATGTTAAGTCAGTTACGGGAAGGAAAGTTCAATGATATTTGAAATCAAATGAGTTATTCTTTAAACTAAGCAAGGAAGGGTGTTTTTTTTTTTAAGCTATTTTTTTTTCCTTTTTTGTCCTTTAAAGTGTTCATATTGTGAGTAACCACATTATTACTAGGCAAGTTAGGGCAATCTCATTTGATATACTTCATTTTATTTTATATTAAAATTCAGGAGGTCTGAGGATTTTAATGCATAGAAATGTAGCAGAATTTACATCTTATACTTTAGTAATCAGGCATGTTATTGTCTGTTACGCTTTGCTCATTCCGATGTCAGAAGCAATACCTCTATCTATGTCTCAAGCTGAAGTCATACCTGACTTAGAGTATAAATGAAATTTTGCACAATCTTTCAGAAGGAGAGTTTTAAAATAAATAATATTCAACCACGATTGGAATTAATTGAATTTACTTAATAACACCAGAAACATTCATCTGTAAAATCCAGGTACCTACTGTGCTATGGGAGATTCTTTGCAAAAATATATATAACATTTCTGTTAGAATAAGCTTTTATCTAAAGAAAAGTATTAGGTTTTTGAATAATGCTCAACTCTGTGGGAAAGGAGAATGGTAAATAATATCTTTGAATGAATTAAATTAAGTAAAACATTGAGATGACTGTGTAGTATTAGAAATTAATATCTGTGTGGCACTTTGGTCAATTTCATTTATTAATATTATACTTTCTCTCTTGCTACAAGAAAGTTTTCAAATTAGTTTATTGAAGTGGAAACAAACATTATAGACATAGTTTCTGTATTTTTTCACTCCTGACTTTAGCACTCTGATATTTTTTTATGAGATTTAAGAAAATTTTAATTGCCTTTGAAAATAATAATTATAAAGTTCTAAAATTTGTAGCAATATTGTCAAAGCTCTGGATTATGATTAAAATCAAACAATATTAGCCCAACCAATACATATCAATTAGAATAAAAATAAGAATATTCCAAATAGAAAAACTGATCTGTGATTGCTTATATTTCAAATATGTAGTATAAGCATTTTAATAAAAACTTAAAACTTCTAAGAAAAACACATGAAAATACTAAAAATGATTCTGAAAAATATCCCCTGCATATGTTCATATGCAAATATATTGAAATATGACTCATAAGCAGTGTTTAACAAACACTATAAAAGTTATTCAAAAAAGGGAGAATTCTTTTAAATTTAGAACTTAAAATAATTTAATTTATTTGTTAGCTAATAATTAATTAATATCTATTATTCCTCATGCAATACATATTTATCATAGTGGACTGTGTTCTCATGGTGTCCTTAACCCTCTGGTTCCTAAACTTTTTCTTTCCTCTCTTTCACTGGGTTCAATGAGCTCCAAGAGGAGAGACCTGATGGAGATCTTCAATTTGAGTTCTCTCTCTATCTGCCTAATATTTAGTTGTGGGTTTCTGAATCTGCTCTCATGAACTAATATAAAAGAAGTCTCTCTGATGAGGATTTATGACTCACCAATTTATGACTATATCAGAATATAATTAGGAATAATTTTGTTGTTGTTTTTCTTTCTATTCTAGTTCTATAGACTATTCACCCTCCAGTTCCTAGTCATCCAGGCTGTGGTGGGCATGGATCTCCAGTTAGGCCAGTCACTGGTTAACTACAACCATGAGATCTGTGCCTCCATTGCCTCAGCACATCTTGCAGCCAGGATAGACTGTAGGTAGAAGTTTTTGTGGTTTGTCTGCTGTGGTGACTTGAATATGTGTGGCATATAGGGTATGGCACTATTTCGAGGTGTGGCCTTGTTGGAGGAAGTGTGTCACTGTGGGTGGCCTTTGAGACCCTCCTCCTCGTTGCTTACAAGACAGTCTTCTGGTCATCTTTGGAACAAGATGTAGACCTCCAAGTTCTTTCTCCAGTACCATACCAAGAGTTGTCAGAGCTCTGGAATATATGCTGAGGAAATCTGCTAACAGGCAGTGAAACCAGCCCAACAGAATGAAATTTGTTTCTGCTGAATGACAACAGCAGTCAACAAGGATGAAAGGAGTTGGAGATCTGAAGAACTCTTTGACATTAGACATTGAGAAAAAGAGTTTGGAGTTTGCCAAGCTGGTTTTTGAACTTGCTTTGGTCCAGTATTTACTGGCTATGATGTTTTGGAATGGTAAAATATATCACATTCCATGATATGTTGAAAGTATATGATCTGCTTTTTTATTTTGATTTTTTAGGGAACTACAGTTAAGTAATTACATGAATCTTAGGAGAGACTATGAACATTAGACTTTTAAACATTGATGAGACTATGATAGACTATTGGGACCCCACAGATTCAAGCCTATGGGGGCCAGAGGGTGGTATGTGGTGGATGATTTGAATATGCTTGGTCTATAGGGAGTGGCACTATTGGGAAGTGTGCCTTGTTGAAGAAAGTGTTTCAGTGTAGGGATAAGACATGGAGACTCTCCTCCTAGCTGCTTGGAAGACAGTCTTCTACTGGTTGCCTTTGGAACAGGATGTATAACTCTCAGCTTATTCAGCACCATGCTTGCCTTGATGATGCTCCTATGCTTCCCACATTGATGATAATAAAGAGAACCTTTGAACCTGTAAGTCAGCTCCAACTCATTTTGGTTCCTTATAATAGTGTCTGTGGTCATGGTGTCTCCTCACAGCAATGGAAGACCTAAGATAGTTCATGCCCCAGTCCTACTGCCTGGATAGAGAAGATGCCTAGTTCAGTTTCCATATCCTTACTTACTAGGAGTCATTGCTTAGGCCACCCTTATAGAATCTTGGGAGTTTCTACTTCACTAGGTTTCCACATTATACCCCATATTCCATCCATCCAGTTCCAGTTGCCTTTTCCAGTACTCTCTCCCTCCATTTTCCACACATCTGATCTGTCCTGTTCCCATTCCCACTCACCTCCACTATACCTGAAATATCTATTCTATTTCCCCTTCAGAAGAAAATCTATGTGCCCCACTTCAAGTCTTCCTTGTTACTTAGTGTCTCTGGAAGTGTGGATTGGAGCATGATAATCAAGTACTTAACAACTAATATCCTCTTATAAATGAATATATACCATCTTTGTCTTTCTTGGTTTAGGTTACATCATTCAGAATGACTTTCTCTAGTCTCATTTATTTGCCCACAAATTTCATGATGCCATTGCCTAAACATCAGAGTAATACTCCATTATGTAAATATACCACATTTCCTTTATTTGCTTTTCAGATGGGAGAGGTCTTACAAATGTTTTGATTTTGTTTATTTTGGTTTTAGAATATTAAGTGATGAGTTACAGGGCCTCATCAATTAACTGTATTATTGTTCTTATGAAAGACTCAGAGTTCAATTTTCAGCAGCAGTGTTGTGTGGTTTACAGCTGTAAGTAAATTTTCAGGGAAGCTGATATCCTTATATGTCCTCCACTATCACCAGTACTAATACTAATATGCATATATGTTCTGCCCTTTCCAGATACATGTCATGATTATCATGTCAGATACAAGAGACATGATTAATATATATATATATATATAATATTTATATATACTATTAATTTAAACCAAAGATTACTGTTACCTGGATGGTGTTTTCAGCATATGTCACCACATAGTGCTGAGAGAAATTAAAGTATTTAAAGACAGAAAAATATAAATTGCTAGTAAAAATTAAAATACTAGGAAAACATGTGACACGTTCACATGCTGAAATACCAAGGACTAGTTAATGTGCAAAAATAGCTGTTTGTAGTATCTGAAGTTAGTGCCTTGCAGAACAGAGCTCTGAATAGAGGACTGAAGAAGTATACAGTACTGTCCTCCTTATAAACATCACAAAACCATGAGTTTTGAGTGTTGCATCTAGAAGTAGAGTTCTCTGTAACTTTTTAAATCTAAACTTTAAACCTAAATTTATCTGAGGGTTTTTCCATTTTTTTCTTTTTGGACAAATTGAAATATATGTGTAAGTGAGGAAAAAGATAAGTCATTGTAAAGTCTCTGAGATGGTCACATAGTACATTACAGGGCAGATAAAGAAGCTCCATCTTTCACAATGAGGATTTGAACATGCTTATGAACTAAGCAATGTATCTACATCAGTAAGCAGGATAAGGAACTAACCATCCTGACTATACAATTGAGAATGTAAGAGATCACTGTGCCTATGAAGAATATAATGTCAAGAGAAGCTACAAAAACTCATGAGCCTAATAATGTGCTTTAGATATAGAAAACCTCATATACACAAGATTATATGCATAAGATTTTTGTCTTTGATATCATTTAAGTTAGGACTACTTTTATAAACACACTTGTATTCAATTATAATGTTACCTATCAATAAACAATGTGGAAAAAAGCCTTTTTTGCACTAGTGTAGACATTGATTTCCTCATATTCATGGTAATAATTTCTAAAGAGAGAATAAGTATTTCTGCAAATAACTGTGTAAAGAGTTAAATTGTAAAGCTCACTATTTTCCTATTAAGATCTTTCCTTAAAGAATTTGTAAACAGAGAAGATAAAACTAGATCTGAAAGGACAGACTGACATATCAAAACCTACATTATTAATATGTGGTAAATTACAAGTTGAGTATAAGTTTTGTCAGGATTTGAGGGACCCTGAGAAAAGTATTATGCTTTTAGCACCTGTGCTCAACTTTCTTTTTTCTATTGCACACTATTCTTTCACACTTTGAAAACAAAAAAGGACATAATACAACAAAATATTCAAGTGATCTAAAGTATTACTAAATTCTTTTGTAATACTGTTTAGAGTTGGTTCAATTTACTTATATCAAACAAACCATGAATTGTACAGTATACATGTACACTCAGTGTCAGAGTGGCATTTGTATCCATTTCTACTGCTGTATCACATAGGTTTATTCTCAATTATTAGTATTTGTGGAGTGTTTTTAAATTTTTTCTTGTAATAAGAAATTTACATGATATATATATATATATATACATATATATATATCATATTAGTTTTATAATTTCTGCACTTAATTGTTTTTCAACAAGCATCTGTCAATACTCCAAATCTCCATAGAGGTTAGAGTAAACCCCCAAATTTGCATGTTTCTGTTCTACCCACCTGTTTTAAAGCTATGGCCTTATCATCTCTCACTTTAGTATTCCTCTGTATCAGAATATTCTACCTATGGAGAAAGTACTCATTTAGTATTTCTTAACCATTAGTTTTGAGAGTGTGAGGTCTTCTAACGTGCAATTCAATTGCACTTTGTTGGTGATTTCCCTGTAGTCAAAGAGCCTCTAAACTACTTTACGTGTAACTAATATTCACTTCAAACCCATTAGGTTAGGTATGTGCTCCATATTGTTATTTCCTGCTGTGATAAAAATGATGCACTATGAACATATTCTTAAATTCTTGTGGACATTAGGAATTCTCAAAGATAATAGATACCATGTGTGGATTTTAAATGCAACTGACTGCTTCTTTGTATATAATTTTGTTTTTACATAAAAATCTGGGTATCTTATAAAAACATACTTTATAAATGCCTCTTTAATTTTAATATAATTAGTACTTTTGGGATAATGAAAAGTTATATTATAAATAATGTCACACACATATGATGATTATTCTTGGTTGTCAACTTCACTCCATCTGGAATTAACTGAGCAAGAAGCTGCTGGATATACTGGTGAAAGATACTTTTCTTATTAAAAATCATTTGAGGTGGGAAAACCATTTTATTCCACATCTTTTGGGTGGTGTGGTCCTTTGAATATGCTTAGCCCAGGGAGTGGCACTATTAGGAGGTGTGGATTTGTTAGAGTAGGTGTGGCCTTGTTGGAAGAAATATGTCACTATGGGTACAGACAAAAGAGAGCGGCCTGAGGATGCTAGTCTTCTTCTGACTGCCTTCAGATCAAGATGTAGAACACTTGGGTCATTCTTCAGCAATATGTCTGCCTAAGATACTGCCATGATGATAATTGACTGAACCTCTGAACCTCAGGTCCCAATTAAACATTGTTCCTTATAATAGTTGCCTTGGTCATGGTGTGTCTTCTCAGCAGAAACCCTAACTAAAACAGGTAGGAATATAGACCTTTAATCCAATTCTACTGAGGTGGTATTGTCCACATTCAGTCTGGACCACAATGTCTGGTGGTAACCTACATAAGGATATAGATGAAAGAAGCTCTTCACTTTTTCCTTCTCAGTGCCTATTTTGTTGGTGAGTAAATTTCTTAAATAATATTATTGAAGCTTAATTCCTTTGAGATTTTTAGCATACAATGAAAATGAGCTGAGTGATTCAGCCTTATGTGCTTAACAACTATTTGATTCTCGGGCCTTCAGTTGGAAGGCAACTTTGTTGGACTAAGTAGACCATAGCCTATGGTCCTTCCCTAATAACTCTCATATTAATATATATTTATATATTTTATAAGAATGTACATATTCTATATATATTCTGTACATAAAGTATATGCTTTATATATTCTATGTACATATTATATATGTTCTATATGTGCATATTCTATAAATTCTGTCTATATATGTGTAGTCTCTCTCTATAAGTTCTCATTCTCTCATTCTAAAAGTTCAGTTACTATAGAGAACCAGGACTAATCTAAGATACTATTAAGTACATCTATTATCTATTGCATTTGATTTTTAAACTTTGCATTATTCATTTCTGTTTTCTTTAGACAATAGAGGGTAAAGACTAGCCAATAATACATTTTAAGTCAATTAATTTGAATATATTTATATTTGATTTTGTAGACTTGACTTTTCTTCTCCCAAGTAGACATGTAATATACCTTCTGGAAAGGGACAATATCCAAATATCTAGGTCTTGATGATCCAGCTGGAATGCAAACAGGCTACATACCTTTAATAACTCTAGCTGGAATACCTTTAAGGTAAAATTCAGTTTTAGGAGGAACCAGCCATGTTTGAATATGATATCTAAGTGAGGGACAAAAGAAGTGATGAATCAGAGAAAAATTTGACAAAATGAATCAAAGATAGAATAGATCCAACTCTCCAAAAAACAGCACAGTAAATAGAAGCTAAACATATGAGAGAGAGAGAGAGAGAGAGAGAGAGAGAGAGAGACAGAGATAAAGAGATACAGAGACAGACAGAGAGAGAGTTGGGAGTCAGAGAATAGTGAGTTTAGCACAGTGTAGTCGAGCTTGTTAGTGAGTTCTTGTAGTTCAGTGAAGGTCAGTAGAGGGACCTAAAACAAGAGAACACAGAGGTTCTGATCATATCCAAATATCCATATCTAGTCCTGTGTGATCTGGCTGGTATTCACATAAGCTCTTGGTGCACACCTTTAATCCCTCTGCTGGAATAGTTTAATAACTTTAATCCCAAACACTGATGTATAATTGAGCAGTCAAACTGATGAATCACAAAAGATTTGACAGAATAAGTCAGAGGTAGGTATGCCCAAGTCTCAGGAAAAAAAAATCTATTTAATACCAACACAAGGGGGGATTAAAGCAATTCTGTCAGTTCAGCTGAGTGCAATTTGATCAGTTCAGTGAACTGGGACTCAGTGCAGTGTAGTTGAATTTGTTTGTGAGTTCATGTAGCTTAATGCACGTCAGCAGATATAGTTGAACCAAAAGTGTAAGAGTAAAATGCCTATATGCTAGTTTCACAATTTTTCACTAAGCAGTTATTAAACTCTAAAGCTCCAGGGAGATAACAGATTGCCAGAGTTAGTTGGAGGCCAACCAGAACAGTACAGTGGGAAGCTGAGAGAAGCCAGATTGAATCAGATAGCTTGGAAAGGAGTTTGTGCCTGAAGAGTTGAGTTGATCCAGCATGCCAGAGTTCAGAAAAAGCTAGAAAGGGTAAGAGGCTTTCATCAGTAAGCCTCTGAGATAACAATTATATCAGGTTAAGAAAATTGTGTTTATAATCTCATACTCTCCAAAACACATGTATAAGTAAAATTTTAAATACATCAAATTATGAATTATAAAACTGGAACTGAATAGATCAGTGGCTAAAAGCAGTTGCTGTTCTTCCAGAGAATCAGAGTTCTATTTCTAGCACTTATGTCAGGTGACCTACAAGCAACTTATTCCAGGTCTGAAAAATCTAACAACTTATTTAAACCTTTAAGACAACTGGTAGCATGTGTATATACTTAGAAACATAAATGAAAATCAATTTTCTATTCACAAATTCATTTAACTATTGATTAACAGATTTCTTTAATATTTTATAACTGATTTTGCCATTGTAGTTTGTCTATATACATTGCAATATTCTTCATATCAGTCTCCTACATGATGAAAGCATTCTAAGCTATGGCATGTGTACAGAATGACCTTTTGGTTTAAATCTGGCTTCTGAGTGTAAGATACTACTCTATGGTTGACTGGTAGTCATACTTTATCCAAAATAATTGTAATACATCATAGCAAAAACAATATTAGTTAAAAATGTTGGATCTCTTTGTGTCATATATTAATTTAGCTTTATATGAAGATATATAAAGCAAACTGATAGAAACAAAGATATATAAATAAACATAAATGTGTGGTCTGTACATAAATGATTTTATAGTGTACTATACATAATTAGTATATCTACTTGCATGCTATCCAAAATATTTTAGAAGAATATTCTGAGATTAAATAAAAAGGCACATGAACATAAAAGGTTGCACCAGAGCTCCAAAATTAACCAAGGGATTTGACTAAAACTAGTTAGTAATAAAAACTTTCCTATGGTAAAATTTTTTATTAAAGATAAAAGTATACAGTTAAACACAGAAAACTTAGGGATTCATTTCCAAAATTCATCTTTTGTTCAAACAGAAGAATAGGTCCTATGTTCAGACCTTTATACTCTCATCTGCCAAACAATTGCTGCTACTGTGCATTTATATTTATTGTGAGACATAATTTCAGATAATTATAATGTTTTAATATTTTGTTTTAGACTGGAAAATAATTTGGTGCAAGTTATTAATTTAAATTTGAAAATTCTTCATTACAGCAGGATGATGACATTAAGGTAAAATACACTATTATACTATAATTGAAAAATAAAATTGGTTGCATAAAGAACAGTGCTAAATCAAGATTTAAAATAAGACATGTGCTGTTTCAAAGTTAAATCAGAAGAAAAAAACATGACTTTCAACTACTTTATGTGATCAAAGACTACTTAGTGTTTTGTTCATTTATGGCTTTTAAAAATTGAATCTATTAGTGTATAAATATGTTAATCGATGTAGTATTTAATGTGGTGCTACAGCCTCACCATTGTGGTGCTGGAGTGCCTCCAGAAAGCTGCTCAGGGGAGAAAGAACACACTCTGTGAATCCCAGCCCATGTTCTTCCTGAGACAGACGCTATGGTTTCCAATCTCCTGTGTATCTAGACCCTGCTGGGAACTGTGGGAGTTGAAAATGGTAGTCCAAGTGTCCTCTCTTTCCCTATGTTATAGGCAGGAGGAGAATGACTGAGCCTGGGACAGGGAAGAATCTCGTTTGGTTGAGTGTGTGCTAAGAGTACAGAAGGGCTGAAAGAGAGAAGAGATTTAGTCAAGTATCTTTATGATGAAGTCACCCCGTCCCTTGGCGATTCTTGAAGGAGACGGTCTGTCCTGGCTTGTCCAAACTGCTTTATTTTTATAGCAGATATGAATGCGTATGTTTTACTCAAGGTGAACAACGGATTAAATAAATACCTTTTCAGGAAGGAATACTCAGTAAGGGAAGCTAGCTGGCATTAGCTAAACTCTCCGGGTTTATCTAGATACCTCATTACATGGAAAACTCCAGGTTTCTACGGTATGTGACCAGTTGTCATGGTCCACTCTGATATGTTTCATAATGGCTGAGGCAAACCTCCTCCCCAGGTAGTAGCAAAAAGATGGGTCTAGTATAAAATGAAGTATGTTTGGGCAATGAGAAGGGCTTGTAGGGAAAGAAGTAGAGACAGAGGAAGAAAGGGGACAGAGGAGAACAGAAAGAGAAAGAAAGAAGTGAAGAGACAGGCTGACAAAGCAGGAAACGAGAGAAGGAGGGAGGGAGGGGGAGAAGGAGAGAGAGAGAAAGAAAAAGGAAAGAGAGAGAGAGAAAG
>NW_022196899.1:37149968-37192531 GCF_008632895.1 Mastomys coucha | reverse complement strand
AAGAAAGAAAGAAAGAAAGAAAGAGAGAAAAAGAAAGAAAAGGAGAAAGGTCAATAATAATGGGAGGGGAGGGAAAGGGAAGGGAGAGAGGCCAGAAACAGAGAGGGAGGCCAACAGTCCTTTTATAGCAAGCCAGGCTCATATCTAGCTGTTGTTAGGTAAATGTTGGGCAGAGCTTAAAGGAAATGCTAACACTCTCTGTGGGGTCTTATGTTTAAATTTTCCAGGACAGGCAGAACTTGGCAGGGAGCTAGTTCTATTCTCAATTCTGAGATGCCCTGGAGTTTAGAACCTGCTTCAACCTTACCAGTTCTTTGGTCTGGTGGCATGGTCCACTTGCCCCACCATTTAATATTTGAAAACAACACATTTTCTTCGTTGTGTTTTGTTTTGTTTTCACAATTGGACATACTTCATATGTGTGCTGTTACATCATGTCATACGCTAACACTATCTTCCCAAGTTTGGCATAATAACTTAATTCTGTCAAAAAAAGTTCAAGAAGAAAGAGCTATTTCTTGCTTCGTTCCATGAAGAATATAGAAATTGCATTCTTGTTTGTTTCAATCAAATTATTTACACACACATAAAATAAAATGATTTTATAATAAATCTTTATTGTTATCTAGGTTTACAATCACCAAGGAGATGCACTGTTTGTGAAGGTGTTTCCAGTGATTTACAAAGGTAGGAAGACCTACTTTGAGTGTAAGCAGTGTCTTTTCAGACTGAATAAAAAAGAACAAGCATTGAGCACAATTGCCACTTAAATTTTAATTCCTCTGCTGACTGGTTACACCAGAAACCAAGCGTCTCCTGTGCCATCTTGTTTCACGAGATACTGTCCTATTTAGAATCATGAGCCACAATGAAATCACTTTCCATTATGAGGCTTTTCATCAGATATTGATTTCAACCAAAAGAAAATTAGCTACCGTTCTTATCATAAATTTGAGTTTCTGATTTTCAGGAAGTTTGCCTTTTCTTAAATTCCAAATGAACAGGCTTATTTATATCAGACATATAAAATATATAAAGAAATAAATTTAGATATACATTGGAGAGAGTAATTTTAGATAAAATATCAATTTATTGAGAAGAAAATTATTGAATTATTTTAAGTCCACAAAAAGAAAACACTCTAAAAAAAAAGAAAGACAAAAACACTGAGAAACAAACTGTAAAAATGACGATAATAATATTTCTAACACACCCAATCATCTTCAAAACCAATGTTTTACAAATTGTATCAATGCATATTCATTGAAGCAAACAATGAGTTTCTAGTGATAGTTATATTGAATTCTGGCATTGCAATTTTACCACCGAAGCTGATATGGGTAAGGTGCAATATCATGATGATTGGAAACCCCTCAGTTTGTCTTAATGCTTTGAAATTTGACTTCAATGATGGGACATGAACTGCCAGAGACATTTCTGTGTTCAATAATACTGACTATAGAGTTTGATTTAGTTGGCAAAGGTGTGTGCAGTCATTGTATATCTATTCCCTATGACACTTCAGAATTTTCTTAAAATGTTTTCTCTCTTAATTTTTAAAACTACACTTAATTATCATTCTTGTGTATGTCACAGGACCCCTGTGAAGGTTAGAGGATAATTTGACAAAGTTTGTGTTTTTGTCTTTTCATCGTGTAATTTCAGGGGATCAAACTCACATAGTCAAGATTAACATCAAGTATTTTTACATACTAAGACAACTTTATGGTCCAAGATACCGCCTTTTTAGCATTTAAAATTTTAACATTTCAATCCTTAAAATATATCTATCTCTATATATTGTAAATTAGTATAAATTTTAAATAACAATACAGTAGTATATAGTAATTTTGTAGTAAGTTACACCTTGTCCATAGTGGGTCATACTTCTTTCATATTTAAGTAGAAATTGTTAAAAACAAAGTTTAATGATATCATTGTCTGTATAACATACTTTTATTAAATATACAATACACACCTTTCTTATTAATAATAAACACACTTATGTTTTGATTTTTCTAGACAAGCAAACTATCAAATATTAGCTTTGGTAAATTTAGTAATATGTATCTTTGTTGTTATACACATTTATAATTCACCATTGATAATAACAATTTTTGGTAAAATATTTTTCTAACTTAGCCTAGACCAACTGAACCTTGTTCAGCTTCCTCCTGTTGTAGTAGACAATAGGTAGAAAGAAAAGATCTTGGTTCAGGTGTGCTGTCATAGTGTCTCTTGAATACTGTCTATGTCTTGATTCCTTTCTTCTCCTCTATCTATTCCTCTTTTGAAGTGGAACCTGAAATCAAGCCCTATCCTATTTTCTCCCCTGCTCAGTCATTGACCAGCTTTTATTAATAAATTGACAAATTAATAGGGAGCAATATTTATACAACACAGAGACAGGAGATTCTTAGAATGAGCTTTACAATACCATGTCCATGTTGCAACCAGATATGCATGCTGAGTAATGAGCATTTAAATAATAGAAAGATAATCATTACACAGTGTATAATAACATTATACCATCAACAGTGAGTGAAGGAATAAATGTACTTTATCCACTAAGGAAAAGGCTAACTATGGAACTGTTAATTATACTTGTTGCAAGAGTGAAAGATCAATGTTCTCCAATAGATAGGGTATATCAATTACATTGGATATATCAACCACTCCAGGGCAGGCCTTGTGTTTAGGAGTATTTGACCATCAACACATAATGTTTTGTTTGTGTTCTTTTATCTGGTTACAGTTTGGTGTTTTCTGTTTGTTTATTTGTTTGTTTTCTTTGTTCATTTATGCTATATTTTGTTTTCTAGGTTTTGTGTTATTGTATTGAGGTTTTGGTTTGAGTTTTTAGAAAGAACTTAATTTTGAGTAGAGCTGAGGATCTAGGAAAATTTGGGTCAGGAGAAGAATATTAACAAAATATTTGAATTTTAAAATGGTTTTAAATAACAAAACTATGAATGGGAAACTGATAAGGATAATGGAACTATCAATATGTAATTTATATTTTTCTTTTCTTTTTTATTAATTACCCTAGGTCATCAAGTCTCTACAGGATTAGGTGAATCCTCAACCCAGTTAGGCCTGAGAAGGCAATCCTCTACTACATATGTGCTATGTACCTCTGACCAACCTGAGTATGCCCTTTGTTTGGTGGTTCAGTCTCTGCGAGCTCCCAGGGGTACAGGTTAGTTGACACTGCTGGTCTTCCTGTGAGGTTGCCATCTCCTTCAGTTCCTTCAATTCTTGCCCTTTTCCATAGGTTTTCCTGACCTCCATCCCATGATTGGCTATGGCTATCTCAGTCTGCATCTTGATAGAGCATTTCAGAGATCAGACATACTAGACTCCTGTCTGCAAGCACAACATAGCATCAGTAATAGTGCCAGGGATTGGTGCCCACCCTTGGGACGGAACCCGAATTGGGCCAACCACTGGTTGGCCAAACTTTTAGTCTCTGCTGCATTTCTTGTCCGTGCATTTCTTTTAGACAGGAGCATTTTGGGGACAAAAAATTTATAGAAGGGTTCATGTTCCCATCCTTCCACTGGGAGTCCTGTGTGTCCTATCCTCACTATTGGGCTGAAAAGTTAAGGTCATTCAGACTGAGATCTGGGATCTTCCCATATCTGAATTCTCTGGGACTTCTTAGAGATCCTCCCCCCCACTCACCCCCACACACAGTGCCAGCTGCAGATTTCTGTACATTCTTCTGGTCTTCTGTAATCTCTCCTGTCTTTCATCATACCTGATCCTATACCCCTATTCCTCTCTCCCACCTATAATTATCCGATGTTCACCCTTCTAAGTAGGAATTAACCATCTTTATTTGGGCCTTCCTTCTTATTTACTTTCTTAGGTGTGCTGAATTGGATTAATTGTTTTGTTGGTATCTAACTTCATGAATTGTTTATAAATTTTGGATATTATCCCTCTGTCAGATATATTGATACCTTGACTTTTTCCTTTCCAGTTTGAATACCCTTGATAGGTTTTGGTTGCCTTATTGCTTTAGCTAGAAATTTAAGTACTATATTGAACAGATAAGGAGAGAGTGAGAAACCTTGTCTTGTTCCTTATTTTAATAGAATTGATTTAAATTTCTCTCCATTTAATTTAATGTTGACTATTAGTTTGCCATTTATTGCTTTTATTAAGCTTAGGTATGTATCTTGATTTCCTGATCTTTCTGAAATTTTTAATATGAAGGGGTATTGGATTTTGTCAGATGTTTTTCAACATGAAACTGATAATTATGTAATTTTTTTCCTTTGAGTTGTTTTTATACTACAGTTCATTGATATATTTTGTGTATTTTTGTGTAACCATCTTTGCATCTCTGGGATGCAAAGTCTACTTGATCATGTTGAATGATATTTTCGATGTGTTCTTGGACTCAGTTTGCAAGAATTTTATTGAGCATTTTTATGTTGATGTTTATAAGTGAAATGGGTCTGAAGTTCTCTTTCTTGAGTGGTTTAGGAATCAGGGTAACTGTGGCCTCACAGAATGAATGAGGTAGTGCTCCTTCTGTTTCTATTTTGGGAAAAAGTTTGAGTATTAGTATTAGCTCTTATTTCTCTTCTTTGAATATCTTGTAGGATCGTCCAGAAAAATAATCTGTCTCTGGACTTTTGGAGATTTTTAATGACTGCTTTTATTTTCTTAGGAGTTATGGGACAGATTAGATAGTTTAACCAGATTTAAAATTGGCATGAAGTATCTATCTAGAAAATCATCCATTTCATTTAGATTTCCAGTTTTTTTGAGTATAGCCTTTGGAAGTAAGATGGGATGAATTTTCAGTTTCCTCAGTTTCTGTGTTATATCTTGTTTCATTTCTGGTTTTGTTAATTTGGATACTGTTTCTGTGCTTTTTAGTTAGTTTGGCTGAGAGTTTGTCTATGTGGTATATTTTCTCAAAGAATCCATTCTTGGTTTTCTTGATTCTTTGTTACTAATGGAATGATTTTAGTCATGAGTTAGACTATTTACTACTATCTTCTCCTCTTGGGTGTGCTTGCTTCTTTATGTTCAAGAGTTTTCAGATGTGCTGTTAAGTTGCTAGCATGAGATCTCTCTAATTTCTTAATGAAGACATTAGTACTATGGATTTTCCTTTTAACACTTCTTTCATTGTGTCCATGTCTTAGTTATGGTTTCCATTTCTGTGAAGAAACATCATGACCAAAGCAACTTTTATAAGAACAACATTTAATTGAATTTGGCTTACAGGTTCAGAGGGTCAGTCCATTATCATCAAGGCAAGAACATGTCACAGGAGCTGCTGAGTGTTCTCCATCTTCGTCTGAAGATTGCTTGGAGAAGATTGGCATCCAAGCAGCTAGAATGAGGATTTTAAAGCCCATACCTGCAATGATGCACTTCTTCCAACCACACCATACCTCTTGATAATGCCACCTCCTGGAATAAGAATATTCAAACCACCACAGTCCCATAAGTTTGAATATGTTGTACATTTATTTTTACTGAATTTTTAAAAAGTTTTTAATTTATTTCTTTATTTCTTCCTTGACCAAGTTATCAGATATTAGAGAGTTGTTCAGTTTCCATGAGTATGTGTGTTTTCTATTATTTTTGTTGCTGTGGAAGTTCAGGCTTAATCCATGGTGATCTGATAGAATACAAGGGGTTGTTTCAATCCTCTTTTTTATTTTCAGGAATTTTTTTGGGTGTGTGTGTCTAAATAAGTGGTCATTTTTGGAAAAGATTCTATGAGGTGCTGAGAAAAGGGTATATTTGTCTTGTTTGGGTGTTAAATGTTTTGATATCTTTTAAAACCATTTGTTTCATAACTTCTGTTAGTCTCATTATGCCTCTGTTTAGTTTCTGTTTTGATGACCTGTTCATTGGTGAGCATTGTATGTTAAAGACTCCCACTATTATAATGGAAGTTTCAATATGTATTGTGAGCTTCAGTAAAGATTTATTTATAAATGTGGATGCATTTGCATTTGGGTCATAGATGTTCGGAACTGAGACTTCTTGGTGGATTTTTTCCATGGAAGAATATGACATATTCCTCCATAACTTTCATGATTACTCTTGGTGGAATATCTATTTTATTAAGTATTAGAATGGCTACTACAGCTTGTTTCTTGGAACTATTTGCTTGGACATTTTTTCTAGTCCATTACTCTGAGGTAGTGTCTATGTTGCTGAGGTGTGTTTCTTGTATGCATCAGAATGATGAATCTATTTTATATACATAATCTGTTAGCCTGTGTTGATTTACTGGTGTATTAAGTCCATTGATGCTGAGAGATATTAATGATCAATGATTGTTAATTCTTGTTATCTTCTTGTTAGAGGTAGTAATATGTGTGTGTAATTCTCTTCTTTTAGGTTTGTTGTGTGATGATTATTTCTTGCTTTTTGTTTGGTGTAGTTACTCTTTTTGTGTTGTAATTTTCCTTCTACCATTCTCTGTAGGGCTGAATTAGTAGACAGTTATTGTCTAAATTTGGTATTTTTATAGAATATCTTGTTTCTCCATTTATGCTGATTCAGAGTTTTCTGAGATATAGTAGTCTGGGCTGATATCTGTGGTTTCTTAGGGTCTGCTGGACATCTGCTTTTACAGTCTTTGTTGAGAATTAAGGTATAATTTTTATAGGTACCTTTATATGCTTCTTAGTATTTCCCCTTGAAGCTTTTAATGTTCTTTCTTTGTTTTGTACAATTAGTATTTTGATTGTTATATGACAGGATGATTTTCTTTTCTGGTCCCATCTATTTGGTGTTGTGTAAGCTTCTTGTACTGGCCATCTCTTTCTTTAGGTAAGGAAGTATTTTCTATGATTCTGTTGAAGATATTTTCTGGCCCATTGAACTGGGAATCTTCAACCTTTTCTATTTCTATTATTCTTAGGTTTGTTCTTTTTATTATGTCCCAAATTTCTTGGATGTTTTAGGTTAGGGCATTTTTACACATGCCATTTTCTTTGACCAATGTATTATTTTATTTTTGTATCTTCTACACCTAATATTCTCTCATCCATCTTTTGTCTTCTGTTGGTGATGTTTGCATCTGTAGTTCTTGTTCTCTTTCCTAGGTTTTTGATCTCCAGTTTTACCTAAATTTTCATTTTCTTTATTGCTCCTATTTCCATTTATAGGTCTTTTAGATGTTGGTCCATTTTGCTCATTTCCTTCACTAGGCCTCAAACTAACTCAGGCAATTTGTTCTAATCTCTGGCTTCAACTACCTGTGCTCCCTTCATTGTAAGCACTGAACAAACTGAATAGAAATAGCAAATGAACCCAACTGCACAGAGTGAACTGCATTGACTTGATTAATCCTCAACTGCCTCTCTCTCTCTCTCTCTCTCTCTTTCTCTCTCTCTTTCTCCCTTCCTCTCTCTGTCTCTCTGTCTCTCTCTCTCTCTCTCTCTTTCTCCCTTCCTCTCTCTGTCTCTCTGTCTCTCTCTCTCTCTCTCTCTCTTTCTCTCTCTATTTCTCTCTCTGTCTGTCTGTCTTTCCATCCATATATTCTTTGTAAATAGATTCTCTTTTATGTGGTGTTTTCCTAATAGGCATATCCTAGCTTTGATTCATTCTGTCAAATCATTCTTTGATTTGTCACTTTGCTTGCCACTCAATTAGATAACACATCCAAAGATGGATGCTTCCTTCTACAAACTAATTTCACTTTAAAAGTGTAAAGTAAGAGTGAATCAGAAAGATTAAACTTTTGTGGTATGTGTGCATTCCAGCTATCATACAGACCTAGGTCTTTTGGTATTCTAACTATAGTTTCTCCAACCTACTTCTCTCAGATACTTCCTACTTCTACAGTCCCAGAAATCCATACTTTCTTTTTCTCATTAGAATACAAACTGGTTACTAAAACAAAACAAAAATGATAAAATAAGATACAATAAAAACAAACAAACAGAATATTTAAAACAAAGACAAGAAATACAGCCAAAAGGATATCAAGAAACACATATATGCTCAGATATATAAATTCTCACACAGAAAAATTTTATAAGAACATAAATTCAGAAACCATAAGTTATACTTAGAGGACTTATAAGGTAAAACAACAACAACAACAACAATTAGTACCCTGAGAAGCCATTATGAGACAAAGAACCTCCAAAGGTTCCTTTCAGTTCATTTTTTGTTGCCTACCTACTTCTGGGCATGGAGACTGGCAATAAAAGATTTTATATATCCAGTGATACCCCATTAGAGAAAATTATTATTTTTTTAATTTCTGAGTGCTTCTCAGTTGGAAATAACTTTTAGGTTAGGGATCAGTGTTTGTGCCCACTTTCCCTCTTAGAGTTGAGAACTGATCTGACACAAACCTCTCCAGTTCTGGTGAACACTACTTTAGCCTCTGTGAGTTCAAATGTGTTTGGTCCTCATTTCAGAGGCCTTGTTCACTTAGTGTTCTCTATACAATCTGGCTCATACTAGCTTCCTGTCTCCTCTTCACCAGGGTTCTTCTATGAGCCTTGAGGGGAGGTATTTGATACAATTGTCCCACTAAGGGCTAAGTGCTTTAAACTCTGTCACTATATCTACAGTGTCCAACTGTGAGTCTCTATCTGTTCCAATCTACTGAAGAAGAAAACTTCTCTGATAACGGCTGAGCAAATGACTATAGCAGAGTGTCACCAGGAGATAATTTACTGTTTCATTCCTTAAACATTTAGTAATTATTTGATTTACTCCTATTTATCTCAGGTTCTTGGTCATCTAAGCACTATTAGGAATGGGTTTCATCTTCTGTAGAAGACCTCAAATTTAATCAGATATCAGTAAATGACTTTCATAGCTTTGCCCATATTGATGTAGAGAACCTTGTAAGCAGGTTATCATTGTGGCTCCATGGGTATATATCTGGATTGAGGTTTACCTTTACTGTTTGGTCGTATGAAGAGTACCTTCTGCTACAATGGATGCCTGTAGTGATGAAGGATATAACTAGGCACCAGCCTAATTCTCTATGTTCAATAAGTAATATAGGTGTTGTCTTTAGCAATAGTGTTTACTGTATTCACAGAACTTGAAAAGACAGTTTTTAGCCTCATGTAGAAACATGCACAAACACATATATACACACTAGACAGAAAAAAAAGGATAGCTAAAACAATTCTAAATTATGAAAAATTGACAGAGGTATCTTTGTTTTTTCAATTTACTTATTTCCTTTAAAATTAACTCCTGCAAAAATCGGTTGATTTTATGCATCATTTATTTAAAAAGATAGCTATAAGTATGAAGTTAGAATTATTTATAATGTAATTCAAACTGTAGAAAACATATTCTTTTGGATATCTGTTCAAATAAAATATGAGAACTCACTGGTAAAATTCTCTAAAAAATGGTACTAAAATGTTTGAGTACTTACATATTACTATCCAGGACAGCATTTAATAATGAAACATAAGTAATTGGGATGACAGGTTGTAATTTCAAGTATTTACTGACACAGGTAAAAGGCTTTCATCACTTAGGCTGCATTCTAACCATAGGTTCTCACTGGATGATCAGCCCATTATTCTCTTAAACATCCCAAGCTTGATTTCTCTTTCAGCCATAGCAATACAAAAAAGAACTTGAGATTCCATCAACAGCTTCTGTTCTATTTGCAGAGCCATTCAAGGTGAATCCTGGAGAGGAATAAAAGCAGATATGTGAGAATGGAAGAAAGTTTAAATTCCTGTGGCTTTCCAATAGAGCAGTGAGTTTATATTTTGGATTTGATGCATTAGAAAAGAAGTACCAACAAAAGGAAATTGAAATAACTAAGAACATAGCTATGTTTAGTAAGGCCAGTCTTTGCTATATAGTGCAACTGAAGCCAGTCTGGATATAAGAGCTTGTGATGAAAAAAAAAAAAGAATGAAAGAAACAAACAGAAAAAGAAAAGAAAAAAGAAGGAAAGAAGGAAGGAAGGAAACAAGAAGCAATAAGTACAAAAAAAATCCTTGGTGTTCTGGCATTTGGGGATAAAAACAAAGAAAATCAATGCAGGATTTTATACAGCATACCATGACCATAGCAAATGATTTTATAGTAAATGCTTTAGGACTGAATGAAAGATCAATATGTGATTGAAAGAGGGAAAATCTTTCTACCAACATCACTTAGATGTTTACAGAAAATGCATGAATCAACAGTAAATGTAGAGTTCATTACTATCTTAGGGTTTCCATTGCTGATAATAGACACTTTTAAGAGTTGAAATTGGCAACTCTTATAAAGAACAACATTTATTTGAGGTTGGCTTACAGGTTCAGGGGATAAGTCCAATTGTCAACAAGATAAGTGCATGGCAGCTTCCAGGCTGACATGGCACAGGAGGAGCTCAGAGTTCTACATCTTTAACTGACTGTAGTCAGGAGAAAACTAAGTCTTCTGTAGTAGGCAGAGCTTTAAAGCCCACCCACAGTGAAATACTTCCTCCAAAAAGGCCATACCGCCTATCAGTACCACTCCCCATGGGCCAAGTATGTTCAACCACAGTTACTAATGCCCCAATTCCAGGCAAGAGAGTGGAGGCAGGAGAATCACTAAGAGTTTAACTCCAGACTGAGTTACATAGTGAGTTCTAGCCTGTTTTGGGCAATAGAATGAGATTCTACCTTAAAATAAGGCCAAACTAAACAACTACAACAAATGAGTTTCATTGTTCCTGAATCTATTAATCCCACATGGTATAATTGTGTGGATTCATGAGGGAGCTCATAAGCATTTCCTTTTCTTGTGGAGCTTAGAAAGCATTCACTTATTTTTTTGACTTACACGAGTTAAAAGCGACTGCTTCCTGCTTGGAGTTGGCTGTTTGTTTTGGGCAGACATGTTATAAATGAGCACTGTAACCTCCTCTGAAGAGAGGCTTCTCCCCCAGAGCCTCCTAAGGAGTATGTGATCACTCCTCACTCTCCTTCACACTCTGACAAAGCTGCTATTTTAATGAACATCCAGAGTAAACCTGTAGCTGTGTAACTCCCAGTTTTGTTTTCATGGAGATGAGAATTCCAAAGGATTGAAATAAAAAAAAAAAACTACTCCTGTCTCTCTAACTAATGAGAGACAAAAACTACTGTCTGCATGAAGACAGTGCAGAGAAGTGCCTCGGGGATCATACAAGCATGCAGAGACTGTATTTGCAATCATTATGGAGCGCACCACCCAGTTTCTCATATCTCCTCTTGAAAGGAAGATAACACTTAACTCATTACTTTAACGCATCTCACATTTTACCTAGTGATATTTTACATAGTTTTGTGATTCCAAATGTTATAAAACATTTGGTTATCTGTTGCCTTTAGTCCCAGGTTGTAGCTCATATCCCTGGATGAGAGATCCAATTGCATGCAGAAAGAAAACTAACAATGTGATGGTGTGATCCAGGTTCACAGTTGGACAATGAGAGGTAAGCTGCATGCTTTTCCGATGAGAAGATCTCTCATGTTAGCAGCATTTGCACTTCACCTTGATTCACCAAATACTGTAAATATTAAATAGTTGCTCTGCATTGCCCTCTTTCCTGCCAATTAATTCCCTATATTTTATTCAAAGAACTCTTTCAGCAAACTAGTTCTGAGAATACCCTAGAAAAGCTGTTAAAGTAGTGCCTTCCTGTCCTATGGCCAGCAATAATGAGCCAACACAAACCTAAAAAGCTCAGACTACAATATATATGACCAATACAGTACGATTTAGAAGGGAAGAATCTATTTGAGGGCTCAGCATGTGAGTTTCGTAAGTGGAACTATTTCTAAGGGGCTAACTATAATGCTGCCTAATATGTATAAGTCCACTTTGCGAAACCATATGGTGTGGCTGTCTTTCAAAGCTCAGAGTATTTCACATTTAAGAAAGGCATGCCTTTATGTATAATGCATTATATTATTTCTTCAGTTGGATTCAGGATGGTAATTGCAGGGGAAATAAAGAAAGTATAAATAGCATCATATCAGTTCACTGGATGTAAAAGTGAATTATCTCTTAGCAAGCATGAAGGAGGATGGGGTGGCAGTCACAGATCAGGCTCTAAGACTTCAGAGTCCATATCTTAGTAGATGGAGAGTTATACCAGAATCAAAGAAAAGCATTGCACCCACAGACCCACACACTTGGTACCACTTGCAGTATCTCCATGCACTAGCACATATGGCGAAATGTGGAGACAGGACAATTACAGAGCAGGTATATGGGGAAACCATTCACAAGATAGGGAAAATTGTAACTTGATCAACTTATAAGATATTCGAAGTGGAGGTTGTTTACTTTATCAAACTATAACCTCATTGTGGCTAGCTTATTCACATATCAGTAACAATCAAAGCCTGAAATCACTGCATTAGAAAAAGCATTTTCCAGTTTGTAATTCCACTAGCAATGGAAGAGTGTTCCTTTTTCTCTATATCCTCTCCAAAAGGGCCAAAAGAGAGAGACTTTAGATGAAGTGTTCTTTTTTTTTTTCATCATTTTTATTGGATATTTTCTTTATTTTCATTTCAAATGTTATCCTCTTTCCTCATTTCTGCTCTAACCCCCCCCCATCCTATCCCCACCCCTGTTCACCAACCCGCCCACTCCTGCTTCCCTGTCTTGGCATTCCCCTACACTGGGACCTCAAGCCTTCACAGGACCAAGGGCCTCTCCTCTCATTGATGGATGAAGTGTTCTACAGTGGGGAGGGGGAACTTGGGGGAACTCCACACAATATTAAGTGGAGGGATGGGGTTGCCATCCCACAGTCAAAAGCTCTGACCCAGAATTGCCTCTGTCTAAAAATGGAGAAAAATGGAGAAAGGGACAAAAATGGAGAAAAGCATGAGAGAAAGGCTCAAATCTGGATCCACCTCAAGGGGAAACCCCAAGACCTGACACTATTTCTAATGCTATTGTATACTTATAGACAGGAGGCTAAAATGACTGCTCTCTGTGAAGCCCAACAAGCAGCTGAAAGACTCAGATGCAGATACTAGCATCTGACCAATGGACAGAAGCTGGGGACCCCTATGGTTGAATTGAGGAAAAGCTGGAAGAAGCTGAGGGGAAGGACAACCCCAAAGGAATACCAGTAGTCTCTCACTGATATGGACCCCTGTGATCTCTCAGATGCTACCCACCAACCAGGCAGTATACAGCAGTTGATATGAGGCCCCAAACACATACACAGCAGAGGACTGCCTGTTCTGGCCTCAGTGAGAGAAGATGTACCTAATTCTCAAGAGACTTGAGGCCCTAGGGAGTAGACCAGGAGAGGGATGAAGACTGGTCTGTAAAAAAAAAAAAGGATTAAAGAAAAAATAAAGCAAACAAACAAGCAAACAAAAAAGAGAGCATGTTCACCTAAGGTTTCATGAATTATTTTTATGGTTATATTAGAATATTCCCTTCATTTTTTATTATTGTTCTTTATCTTAAGCAAATGATGCTTTATTTGTTTATTGAGGATTGAAAACAATAGGAAGGTCTTAGAATGAGATTGTAGTTAGAGTTTGTCCTGGTTAAGGAAAGTGCCATAAGAAGTTCCCAACAGAGATTTGTCACCTCATTTGCCACAGATGGTTGCTAGGTCAGCTTTTAGTATTATGCATGATTTTTCTCTTCTCTCATTTTAGTCCAATATGATAGCAGTTGGTTACCACTAGAACATAGATGCCAGTATTTCAGTTTTTGAGGTATTTTGCTGTGCTGATCACTGTTATAGTTCACAGGTGTCACAGCTTGGTAGAATTTTAATATAACGAAATCTCTATCAGATCAGCATACCAGATCCAACTCGGGTTTTTGGGCCCTGTAGCCTAAGTGTATAGTGTCTTCAGCAATATGGACTTGAATTCTACCCATAGTAAAGTATAGTTTTTAATCCCTCATAAAGAAAATTTTCCTTTTCACTAAATGGAGACTGTTACAGAATTCCACATCAAAATTTAAAATTATAGACAAAGTTAAAACAAATACATTCACAGCACAACTCCTGCACTTAAAACTGATACACACACACACACATACATACAGAGAGAGAGAGAAAGAGAGAGAGAGAGAGAGAGAGAGAGAGAGAGAGAGAGATGGGGGATTATGGAGGAAAGAGTTGTACATATTGGAATATTCTAACATCTCTCATCTATCTATCTCTCATCTGTCTGTCTGTCTGTCCATGTAATTAAAGGAAACAAGGTTATGTATTTGAAAGAGGGCAAAAGAGAGATACAATGGAGGAACTGGTGATAAAAAATGTAAGGGGAAGTAATTATATTGTAATCTAAGCTAACTAATAAAATTATAAAATTTAAATATTGTATCAGTGTACTGTTCATTAATTTGACCTCTGACATATATTATTGTAGATTCAACCAACTTATATTTCATCAGGTAAAATCTAGGAGCTACATTGTTTTAGAATTTAGGATGAACAACAATATGAACTAACTAGTACCCTCAGAGCTCCCAGGGACTTAACCACCAACCAAGGAGTATACTTGGTGGGACTGATTGTTCTGGCAGCACGTGTATAGTAGAGGATTGCAAAGTCAATCATAAATGGGAGGAGAGGCCCTTGGCCCTGTGAAGGTTCTGTGCCCCAGTGTAGGGGAATAATAAGGCCAATAAGTAGGAGAGGGTGGGGTGGCAAGCATGGGGAGGGGGGACACAACAGGGGTTTATTCTTGTTGTTTTTGTTTGCTTGTTTGTTTATTTGTGTTTTGGAGGGGAAACTGGGAAAGGAGAAATCATATGACATGTAAATAAAGAAAATATAAAAAAACCAAATGCTTCTCTTTTTCTTTTTTTTAAATAGATATATTCTTTATTTACATTTCAAATGTTATCCCCATTCCCAGTTTCCCCTCCAGAAACCCCCTATCCCATAGGACCTGTATACTGGATTTTTAATTTTCATTTCCTTCTAAGTAGAATAATACATTTGCATGCAGGTTTAAACTGCATTCATATTCTATATTTTAATTCAAAAAATATTCTTCTAGCCAGTGCTATTTCATAATCAGAAAACTTTTGCATAATACTGTTTTATATATTATAGTGCACATATAAGTATACTAAAAGCAAGGTCTGATTGAGATTGAGATAATAAACCTTGGATGCCATATATTCATTTATTTATTTTTATCTGGCATATTGTTCTTCCAAAACAATATGAGTATAAGGTTACTTACAAGAGTTAAAACAGAATTCCAAGACCATTAAAAATTTTCAATGAAGTCTATCATTGATCTGTATATAAAGTAATCTCATAACAAAAAACAAAAGTCATATTATTATGTTTTTCTGAAGCACTTTCACTTTTCATATGTGGTTGGTTTATGAACACATAGACATTCATGTATATCCTTGCATATGCGTGCATTCACACATATATAATGAAGCAATAAATATGTATAAACTATTTTTGTGCTTGTATATAAATTAATATATACAAGTATGTTATATCTTTAATATATACAAGTATATCCATGTACCTGAGGAAATGCTTGTGGGTACACATGTGTACGCATGTGTGAGAGGTCTTCCTTTGATGTCCTTCCTCAGGAGATATCCATTTTGTTTTTTGATGCAGGGACATAGGGCTCACCTATTCAGTTAACAAGCTCAGAAATACACATTTTTTTCCACCAATCATATTGCTATACTTCACTTTCTACAGGGTGAGTGGGGAGTCAAACTTAGGTCCTCAGTTTGAGTCATGTGCACATTATGGAATGAGCCTTCTCTCAGGTTCCTTTAATCTGCTCACAAGAATTTATGATTTAAGTTTTGCTTTGTTTAAATTATCCAGAGATCCAACTCAGTATGCCTAACCTTCTCTAAAGTGTAAAGTAAGGTATACCAAGAATCTGTGCTATAATTATTTCTGTGGAATATGTGAAAATAAAGCATACGATGCTGTTGTGCTAGAGTCAGATACAAGGAGTCCATCACAGTTCTCCAGGCTTTTGTCAATGGCAGTGGAGATACAAAGTAGTCAGGATACAACCAGAGACCTGCCAACCACCATGCCTCACGGTGTATGCAGATAAAGATGTCCAGAGACCTGCGTTCTGCTACATAGTTCAGGTGGTAGGAGGCATACAGAGCCTCCACCCCCATCCTACCCTTGCCACCATGTCATAGTACTCCAACAGGCCTAGAGGCCTGCCAAACTAGTGTTTTGTACATTGTGTAACTATTATCCTTCTGTAACTCAAATGCTGATTTCTCTGATGTCATATCGTGTTTCAATCCAGACATAGCATTGTAATCAATGTCAAGAATCTCCTGTCTAAAATTTGTTTAAGCAATTCTTACCATTTATTTTTTGTCTTTTCAATAAATTCTGATCACTCAGTGGATGGGCAGAGGGCAGAAGAAAAAATAAGCAGAAACTTCTTCCAAGCCATGGAAAATGGCAAGAGATGGAGAGAGAAGAGGGGAGGGAAGGAGGAGTAGAGGGAAGGTGGGAGGGAGAGAGGAGAGAGGGAAAGAATGGGAGAGCAGATGCAGATTGGCTCCAAGAAAGAAGGAGGATAGATTTTCTGAGTTCAACAGAAAACGGAAGACCTAATAGCAAGTATTTGGTAGCATAGTTGGAATGTAGTGGAGATTTGATTAATAGAAATCAATGCTTCCCAGATATTGGGGTGGAAAATTGTAAATAAATATTGGTCTTTCTAGGATGTTATTTGAGTCTAGCAAAGATAGAAAAATATAGCTGAGAGATTAATTCACTACTTACATTTATATTAAAATAATTAATTTACAGGCCCATGGGAAGCCAACCCCCCTAGGTGTGCAAATGTGTGATGCACAGATGGAAGATGAAGAGAAACCGAATTGTGAGCATTTCGAAGGGAGATGGGAGGAAGGAGAGAAATACCCTGCTGTGAGTAATCAATCACCCCTGTATTGTCAGGCTATGGTTAATTACTGACCCTTTAGCCTAAGAGGCGTGTCTGGGTTTGTAGCTGTTTAGCTTGGATATCCAGGGGCTCATCAGAACTGACCCGGACAGCAGGCCTTGTGCCTCACTCAGGCAACATAGTGGAGCTGACCTGAGTGGCTGGGGCACAGTGGAGCTAGCCTTAGGGCTTAAGAGTGGGAGAGCTGATCCTGCCTATCATCTGCTGGATGGCTTGGGTGTGGAGGTGATCACCCTACCCTCTCTGCTTCTGGTGGTCAGAGGAACTCACCCAGGGGTCATGGGAGCAGGAAAGCTGGCCCTGCCACGAGCCAGCTAGACTCAAGGGAGTGGGCACTGCATCTCACCTTGGCAGCTCAGTAGCACAGGTGGAGAAGGCACTGGTACCCTTGCCCCTCATCTGCCTTGACTTAGCATGAATGTAGGGGTGATGCCCTTGCTACCTGTGGTAGTCAGGAGAGCTTGCCCTGAAATCAGGAGAGCATGGGGGACTGGCCCTACACCTCACCTAAGAAACACAAGGATGCTGGCATTGATGGTGAAGACACAGATGAGCTGGCCCCATGGGTGCAAGAATGGAAGATCTAGCCCAGCTCTTCCGGGGCAGCAGCACTTGGGAGAGCAGACACTGTGCCTTGACTGAGAAGCACAGTGGAGCTCACTCTGGAGGTGTGGGTGCTGGTGAGCCAGCCCCAGAGCCTGAGAGCTGAAATAGCTTCCTGCTGCTGGTGGCATTGGAAAGTCTATTCAGAGCAGTGCTGGAGAGTTCACCCTGGTGGTACAGATAAGGAAGAGTCAGCCCATTGAGAAGCTCAACTCAGGCTCAGATCCATGGCTCAGAGTTGGCCCACCTCAAAATCTATATCATCTATGAACTGTTGCAGCACTTGAAAGTGCCACTCATGCCACTCCAAAGCTGCAGGATCTCCATGACACAGAACGACAACAGGATAACTGAGGAGAAAGTAAGTCCTGGAAAGGATCTGTTGTAGTCAGGGTTTCTATTCCTGCACAAACATCATGACCAAGAAGCAAGTTGGAGAGGAAAGGGTTTATTTGGCTTACTTCCACATTGCTGTTGATCACCAGAGGAAGTCAGGACTGGAGCTCAAGCAGGTCAGGAAGCAGGAGCTGATGCAGAGGCCATGAAGGGATGTTCCTTACTGGCTTGCTTCCCCTGGCTTGCTCAGCCTGCTCTCTTGTAGAACCCAAGACTTCCAGCCCAGGGTTGGCACCACCACCCACAAGGGGCAATTGAGAAAATGCCCCACAGCTGGATCTCATGGAGGCACTTCCCCAACTGAGACTCCCTTCTCTGTGATAACTCCAGCCTGTGTCAAGTTGACACACAAAACCAGCCAGTCGGGATCCAATACTGAGGGTGTCACAAAAGCCAGAGACCTTAAACCAGACCAGTGACTCAATTGCAAGGAATATGTGGACAGAGGGATACACTGTGACGCACTCTATTTCAGCTATGAGATGTTTTCTATGCTGCTTTGTTTTGTTCTCTTTAATTTTGTTTGCGTGTGTGTCTATTTTATTTTGGTGTGGATTTTGCAAAGATGGGAATAGATAACAGAGGATGGGAAGATGAGCAGGGCTGGGGTGCATGATGTGATTCTCACAAAGAATCAATAAAAAATAAAAATAAATAAATAAAATAAATAAATAAATACAAACAAAAACAGGACCAGAGCTCACTCGCGCTCTCCTCCCTTGCCTCTCTCCACCTCAGCTGATTCATATTCTCTACGTAAAGACATTAGACATCTCTTTAAATATATAAGGTTGAAACAGGCAAATTAAAACAAAGAATAAGTTGTTAAAATCATTTTTCTCAAAAAAATCATTTTTCTCTTAAAAAATATTTCCCATGTTTCTAAGTTTCTTTGAACCATTATACTTCTTTTTTTGCAGTAAGCCTTGTTTTTTTTTTCCCTACCTCGAGTCTCTTCTTTCTTATAAATCCTGGTTTTAACTACATTTCTCTGATTGCTTCCCTGTAATGACCACTTTTTCTACCTGCCTAAGGCTGTTTGGCTGAAACCAGGGGTCAAGTATAGGCCTCTCTCTGCCTTCTATGTATTTGGGCAATAGCAGTGGTGATTGCTCATTGACAGCACAGAGGAAAATGGGTCTTCTGGGATAAGAAAATCTCTGAGCTGCAAGATGAAGCAGCGCCAGGCAGGCTTTTTCCTGTGTAGGCAGAGGCTCCCTAGCAAGCTCCCCTGGGCCTAACTGCTCCCTTGCCTTCGCTGATCTACTATATTTATTGTATTATTCTCACCTAACATAATCCTTACCCTGTTTGCTGTGGGAAAGTGATTTTACCTCCTGATTCCCTGGCCTTCTCCCTCTTTTGTTTCCAAGCAGCCACTGCAGCTGCTTGGTGAGAGCCCTGAACATATCAATCAGTTTCACAGCTAGAGGACAGTGATGGGGGCTACCAACTCTCCTTTTTTTTCTTATTTTAAACTGGCTGCTCTCTGGGAACCACTTCTTTGCATAAAGTGGAACAAGCAGGAGGAGATAAAGAAAGCAATCTGTGAGCAGCTGGACCTCCACAGCAGCTGGGGAGGGGGAAGGAGAGGAAACCATGCTCTTCTCTGTTGGGATCCCTGCAATGACCTAATCCTGCTCTCTCAATTGTTTTGACCACTAACTCTGGATTACTGTCTGATTATAACATAAACACAATGAGTTCCCACCATCTGATGTAGCAGATTTTGTTCAAATGGCACTGGTTCCCTGGCTCACTCACTTATATATTTATTCCAAGCTTGACACAGGTTTTCGTTTCTGCATGGAGAAACTGTAATATGAAAACCACTACCTTATATCCTTTGAGGTGATGACCCTCAATATAGAATGCAAACTAACCCTCAAAGGAGAGAAGATAAGATTGTAAGTGTACAGTACCCTGCAGGCTTGCTAGAAACCTCCTTCCATATTTGACAGCCTAATTAGACCCATAAGAGGTCTTTGTTCATGGCTTCTGAACTAATTCCACCATAGACTACATATTTTTCTATTTGATCATTTATCAAAGACAGAGCTTTAAGGTGAGTCTGAAGTGTGCTAGAAGCTCAATAAACTTGAAAGACCCATTGCATTCAAGCCTATTTTTACTTAAGGCAATGATTAAACTAATAGAATAGACCTCGTTTATGAAACACACCCTCATCATAGTGCACTTGAGGATTGTAGGAGGGTATGGGAGACACAAGTGACACTGTACAACTAAGGAGTCACTTGGATGCTTATTTCTACATCCTTCAGGCAGAGATTGCACAGATAAGATTGAATAGGTTTAGGGACTATTAAGACAACAATAGACTCATAGAAGACTGGAATCCATGGGGCACTGTGAGTGAATGTGATGACCTTTGTTGGGAGCCAAAGAAGTAGGAGTTAACTATTTTTCATCTATGTTGAGGAAAATAACATACACACATACACACGCACACACACACATACATACATACACACCTTAATTTCTTTCTTTTTTATTATTTTTTATTTTTTGACTGGATATTTTCTTTATTTATATTTTGAATGTTTTCCCCTTTCCCATATACACACTTTAATTTCAAAATAAAATCTCTGTGAATAAGAGATAGATTGTTAGAAAATAAGGAACCACATTTTACCTTTTGAAAATTGGGCATTCTTAGATTTGTGCAGAGCTAGCAATATGATATCATACAAGTTCCTTAATGTATTAAGTTTTTGTTTCTCATTAATAACCTAAAGCAATTAGAGATTACTCTCTTAACAGTATCATATGCTCTGGTACTTTTGTTTTATTAAAAAAAATTAGCAGATACTGCAAGAGCAGATACTGCTACTAAATTGTTGATCTTTTTATTATTATTCAAAGGGAAGTGTATGGTTAGTTTGTTTAAAGTGATGCAGAGAACATCAAGAAAATTTTCAGCACAAGGCTGTATACAGAATTATGGGAAAGAGAGTAGTCACAGGACAGACACACATGTGGACTAAGGTTTGTCAAGAAAAGATGTGTTTCTATAACACAGTATTCTGCTTTTTTGTTGTTGTTGCTTGTTTGTTTTTTAGAGTTGGTATCCTATCTAGTCCAGAGACTTATATTTAACAAGTAGTAGATGTACCAATAGCCCAGTTTGTTTTTTAAGTTCATTTGTATTTACATAGATATTAATTTTGTCTAAATATATGAATCTATGCATGCATATATACATATATAAGTATATAAAGCATGCGTATATTTCATATTTACATTCATGACACAATAAATAATGTAGGGTAAATGAGCAATTTTTAAATTTTTCCCAAATATTTAGAATATGGGACACCAAGATGGGTCTGTTTAATAAGGCAATTGCTAGCAAGACTGATGACTTCAAATTGAAATCTGGGACTCACATGGTATATGAGAGTATCAACTCCAGCGAATGGTCCTCTAAGTCCACTTGTATGCACTAAGGAAGAAGTACCACACCCTAATCATTGATAAGTTAATATTAGGCAAAGAGAGTGGAATACCCATGATACAACTCACAGACTACATGAAGTTCAAGAGAAAGGAAGACCAAAGAGTAGATGCTTCAGTTCTACTTAGAAGGGGAACAAAACAATCAAGGGAAGGAAAAGCTGGGAGGGACTTGGGAGGAAGAGAGAAGGGAGAGGGGAAAAAGAGGGGAAGAATCAGGTATGAGAAGAGATGGAGGAGAGTATGGAGGTATGAAGAGATGGAGGATATACACAGGGTCAGGAACTTGAACAGAGGTGTGAAGCAATGGGAGATGGGGATCTGAGGGTAGTAATCAGAAAGTTCTATATACCAGGAAAGCAAGAGCCTCCCAGGACCCCACAGGGATTATATTAGCTGAAAGGGGAGGGGAACCTGTAGAAACCATATTAAGAGATTAGGCATTGCCCCTGGTTGAGGGATGGGGCCACCCACCCATCTCCAAATTTTTAACCCAGAATTCTTCCTGTCTAAGGGAAATACAGGGATAAAGTGTGGAGCAGAGTCTGAAAGAAAGGCCACCTAGAGCTGCCCCACCTGGGGATCTATCCCACATGTAGACAACAAACTCAGACACTGTTGTTGATACTAAGAAGTGTTTGCTGAGAGGAGCTTGATACAGTTATCTCCTGAGAGGCTCTGCCAGATTTTGACCAATACAGATGTAGATGCTTCCAGCCAATCATCAGACTGAGCACAGGGACCCCAAATGGAGGAGTTAGGGGAAGGACTGAAGGCATCTTATCTGGCATCAGTGGAAGGGGAGGCCCTTGATCCTGTGAAGGCTTGATGCTCAGTGTAGAGTAATGCTGGGGCTGTGAGGCAGGAGATGGTGGGTGAGTGGGTAGCACCCTCATAGAAGCAGGGTCAGTGGGGGATATGATAGGCAGTTTGCAGTGGGGAAACTGGGAAAGAGGATAACATTTGAAATGTAAACAAATAAAGTATCCAATTATAAAAAGGAAGTAACATACTGAGAGCAAATGTAATATTTCTTAATCTGATATAATAATGTTGCTCATTGATTATCAGATCGGAAACCCAACTTGTAATATAATTTATATTCAGATTTATATTACTTAAAAGAATGTAAGACTATAGAACTCTAAATTAAAATCATTATAACACAAAGATCACACATGAGAATAAATCTGAGGAAAGTTATTAATATGAACACATATCATACCTCTGAATTTCCCCCAGTATATACTCTTATTGGAAGACATTGCATATCTGGTTCTTTAATAGTATTTTAGTGAGCAAAATAATGTGTGGACTTACTGGAAATCAACCTCTGCTTTAAAGAACTAAATGAGATAGTATATTATAGTAAAATCTTATTCTGATTAAAGCACTATGAAAGAGATTTTGATTACCTGGCATCATGGTTTAGATTTTCAGATGGAGAAAATGGCATGACTCTGAGCTAAGGCAAGGCAGGAGCTTTACAGAAGACAGGGCAGCATAAATGGTGTGACTTCAACTTAGAGGACTTGGAAGCAGTTGTGGTATTTATGAGGCTAGGTCTTCATTGTTGCAATAAAATGTAGGTGTCCTATAGAGTTTTCTTTAACCAATATATACTTTCCCAAGCACTACAGGGTTTGCAACACTACAGCTGTGGATACACAAACAAAAATCTAGTTATTCCAGATAGGAAATTAATTAGAAACCAAAGTGAGGATACCATAAAAGTACAATTTAGAAAATCCAGGAGTTTTATTGGTGTTACAAGAATGTAAATGAAAGGTTTCATACATAAGCAGAAATTACTCAAAGATAACTGCATAGGTCAATGGCTTTCCCAGCAAGGGTAAGAGTTCACAAAATCTGTAAACTTATAACAGACCTCACAACTTGAAACTATCTTTTCCAAATAGCTCATTATCAAGGACCACATGTGGTATCTGCTTCTTCCAAAATGTCCAGCTAGTTTGATATTTTATATACAGGTAGTCCTTACTGTTTATATTTATAGAGACCAAAGGACCACACATACCTGGAAAACTTCAGTAACTTTGGAAATTCACTGAGTTATTTATTTCTTAAGTAAAAAGGAACTTCCCTACAGGAAAAGTTTTATCTCTCCTTAGTCTTACCAAAGCATCCTTGCCAGTGAAATTCTTCATCTCAGATTAATTTGCTTCACAATGGAAAGGTCAATTGTTCAAGGATAGGTTATACTACATATGACTTTGCTTATCAAATATGTAAGGTACAGGTATGTTCGCAAATTTTAAAAATTCATAATTTACCATTTTTTCCATAATTTAAAATTGCCACACCTACTCATCTACTCCAGTTACGTCTGAAATATCAGGGGTAAAAACCTGATCGTAGACAAGAGGCATTATGACTTCAAAAGGAGTTTGTGCCTCCTAGGTATTCAGTCAGTCGTTGGCATCTCCTAACTCAGGCGTGTTCCAGATTAGTCTTTACAATCATCAACACACCTTCTTATTCAGACATAAAGGTACCCCAAGAAATGATTCATAAATTGCTAAAAAAGGATGTTGTTCCCTGGTCAGCACAACATTCCAATATATCCTAATTTATTTCCAAACTGTCCTTAGCTTGGAATTTCTCACAAGGAATCTGCCTTATCAGATAGGATGTCCTCAGAGTTAGCAACAGAGTTATTAATCAGGCACATAGTTAGAATTCTCAGGGCAGTCCCACAGAAGACAGAACTCTTTTACATACCAGAGAATAATCGAAGGGCTTCCCTCACTTAAGGGCATTTTTAGGAACTGCTAGATTGGAACTTCCTGGTACTTGCCTCCAGCAGACCCAGAGAATTAGCATGAGAATACCAAAATAGCCCCAGCAGGGAGGGCACCACAGCTCTTCTGCCTGCTTCACACCTGGATACCTGATCTTACTGACCTTGATTTGACTGTCACCTGCCTACACGACTTTTGTCATTCACCCTGTTTTCTGTATACCATATAAACCTGGTTTTCACTTTGTGCAGGGGCACTTAGACTAGAACTAGAACTTAAATAGACTAAGACTTAGACTTAGATTCATTCATTCCGGTTCAAGCTTCGAGCTTCATGCAGTCTGCAGCCCCCGGGGCCCAGAGTGCTTGGGCCCGGGGGTGCAATGCCAGTCCAGAAGAGGTGGCTGCTTTAGACCCAGTGTGTTTCAGATGGCCTCAGATGTACTTCAACTGCTGAGCTGCTAGATTTCTCATTTTTCTTTTGCAATGACTGTAAAAACCTCATGCCATTTTTAAAAAATACATTCAGACTCAGCACTTCCTTGTGTCTGTCTCTGTCACTCACCAAATTTTTTGCCCACCTGACCAGAACTCTTATCCTGTGGAACAAGAGGTACCCGCAACGAACCTGGTCCATGGCATATAATATCTGTATAATTGGGATTTTAAAGAATCTTTTGGAAACTTGAAAATAAAGAAAGATATTTTTAGAAGTGTGTTTATTCATTGATAAGTAAATATACTATTGTGCTGCTCAACTATCTGAAAATCACAGTATCTTAATAACAACCATCAGTACTCATAAATGAATTTTGAATACCAATTTTTATATCTTCCTCTACTGAAATAAGCAGGTCCTCCAAGGTAACTGCCAGTGTTAGGTAGAATAATATACATAAATTATTAACATGGAGATTCAGAAATTGTGACAAATAACAATCAGACAGGTACTGCAAACTTCCTTTATCATCTTCTCCACCACTGTTCTCTCTCTTTCCACCCCTATATATTCCTTGTTTTTCTTCTCTTGAGTCCTCCTCATAATACTTCTTTAATGAAGTAATAGGAAAACTAGCCCTTCCTTCCCCAGTATATATGAATTATTGCGTTAAATACCATCAGTACTCATAAATGAATTTTGAATACCAATTTTTATATCTTCCTCCACTGAAATAAACAAGTCTTCTGAGACAACTGCCAGTGTTAGGTAGGATAATATACAGAAATTACTAACACGCAGCCTAAATGCCTATAGGTTAGGAGAGCTACTAATGTAGTTTTGATTTGGAGATTAGAGAAATGGACAAAAAAATTAGTCATGAAAGCACTTGATATTCTTCATGCTTCTAGATGGTGTGAGCGTTCTCCATTCCCAAGGCATTTAGAGACACTATTGACAAGCTCCATGGTGTCGTGTTTCCTTCCTACATAAGAACATGCTCTCACACAGAGTTTGGCTGTTTTCATTTTCGTCACTGGCCAGATGGGCCTTTTTTCCAATGTTGTTCTCTCTATTATTATCGGCTTTGACATTCCATTCCACTATCTAAATGCTACCTAGCAATCTTTCCTCTGGGTAGATATTAAAAATAAATGAAAACAGAATCCCAACACAATATCCATACCCTCTGTATGCAGCAGAATTAGTCACAAGGGAAAGAGGAGAAAATAAGTACAGAATCCATCAGTGGACAATAATGCAAATGTTTTCCATTTACTATTATCTAACTATTCAAAAAGAAAATAAAACATGCCATTTGTGAAAACATGAATGAATCCAAGATACATTAAACTAAGCACAAAACAATCTTAAATATTTAAGCTTTTTAATATGCTAGTGATAGCAATTTAACTCACTCATTTTATATAACTACTAATTCAGAATAAAGAAATTAATACAATGCAAATAAAAATAAGAATGATTAGTCGGTTATGTGGTTCTGAAAATATATGAGCCATTGGAATCAATCCTTAGCATTACACACACAGACACACACGCATATGCCCAAACACCAGTTATACGTGTGCTGTCGGCCAATAATTTACTTCACCACCCTTTCACTCTCTCCAATTCCTTTATAAAAACTTCAAATTTACAAGCATTATTGTGTTTTACTTTGTTTGCTTTATATAAGGCTGTACATATAATAGCATTTCACTTAAATTTTATTTTCTTATTTTTATTGGATATTTTGTTTATTTTCATTTCAATGTTACCCCTTTCCCAGTTTCCTCTCCAGAAACTCCCTATCCCAGGCCCCTCATTTTGCTTCAATGAGTGTGCTCCACCAACCACACACACATTCTGTCCTCACCACCCTAGCATTCCCCTACACTGGAGCATCAAACCTTCACAAGACCAAGGGTTTCCCCTCCCATTGATGCCAGATAAGGCCGTCTTCTAAGGCATAAGTAGCTAGAGCATCGGTCTTTACTCCTTGGTTGGTGGTTTAGTCCCTGGGTGCTCTTGGCAGGGTGATCCAGTTGATCGATACTGTTGTTCTTCCTTTGGGGTTGCAAACTCCTTCAGCTTCTTTAGTCCTTCCCCTAACTCCTCCATTGAATTCCCTGAGTTCAGTCCAATGGTTGGCTGAGAGCATCTACATCTGTATTGGTCAGGCTCTGGCAGGGCCTCTCAGGAGAGAGCTATATCAGGCTCCTATCAGCAAGCACTTCTTGGCATCAGTGTCTGGGTTTGTTGTCTGTATGTTGGCGATGGATCCCCAGGTGGGGAAGTCTCTGGATGGCCTCTCCTTCAGTCTCTGCTCCATTCTTTGTCCCTGTATTTCCTTTAGAAAGGAGCGAGTTAAAGTTTTGGAGATAGGTGGGTAGCCCCATCCCTCAACTAGGGGCCGTGCCCAAACTTTGGATGTAGTTTCTACTGCTTCTCTCTCCCCTTGGTTGGGTATTTCAGCTAATGTCATCTCTATTGGGTCCTGGGAGTCTCTTGTTTCCCTGGCATCTGGGACTTTCTGGTGGCTACCCTCAGTTCCCCATCCTCCATTGCTACACAACTCTGTTCAATTTCCTGACACTCTGTACATCACTCTCGTCTCATTCCATACCTGATCCTGCCCCCTTTTCTCCTTAGCCCTCCTATCTTCCTGATTGGAATACTTTGAGACAAAATGGAAATTATTTAAACTACTTAAGAAGGATATATACATGAAGATTTGGAGGTAAGAAAAATGGAGGAAATATTGTTATTATTTTATAATCTCAATTATAAAATAAATCTAAAAAATTAAAGTTTGTTTTAATTATATTTATAAATACTTCCATTTGGAAATTTTAATAATGCAAACATTTGCTATTTTTATACATTCCCATGTTTCTTTTGAAGTTAATCCTAATAAATTTAGTGAAATATATATATTCAAAAGGAGGAACAATATATACACACATGATGATTTGCTTTAATTGATAAGAAGTAGGAAAAACTGGAATGATAGTCTCCCTTAGGGATCCTCTAGTTCAGTGAGAACTGTAGTCATGTCTATAGAAGACTGTCTTGATCATTGTAATTGTTGTAGAGTGATCACTTATGAAAACAGGAAGCATCATTTCCTTGTTTGAGTTTGGTTGCTGAATAGACTATAGAATAAAAATTGAGTGCTGATCATACATGTATTCCTATTGTTTGGCTTTTGACAGTGTATATAGTTGATTCAGGCCTGCATTTACTTTCCTGAAATGATGGACTTACATAATCTTGAATTATTATAGAATTATTATTAAAGTAATATGAAATTTTATGTTTATTTTCTCATAGTATTTTATCACAGCAACTAGAAAAGTAGTTTGAATAATACCTGCTGTATAACCTATGTGATACACATGGATTATGTGCTTTTCTCATGTCTATCATTGGCTGCCTTGTTCCTATGATTCCCTTGAGTATTTCAGGAAAACGGAGACAAAGTGCATTCCATTATACACTGGCTTGACACATGTGGCTTCCTTCTTTATTTCTCTGAAATTTTCTTCAAATTAAGATGAAACCTGAGTGGGATTGATGTGTCCTCACTTTGACAATTGAGATTGTTGACCTTTTTGAGTTCTGTAGACAGCATCTCAGGAATTCTGTACTCTTTTTGGTTAATATCCACTTGTTAGTGAGTACATATCATGCATGTCCTTTTGCATATGAGTAACCTCACTCAGGATATTTCCTAGTTCCATCCATTTGCCTGCAAAACTCAGAATGTCCTCATTCTTAACAGCTGAGTAGTATTCCATTGTATAAGTGAATCACATTGTCTAAATCCATTCTTCTGTTGTGGGACATCTAGATGGTTTCCAGCTTCTGACTATCATAAATAAGGCTGCTATGAACATAATGGAACATGTGTCCTTGTGGCATGGTCAGGAATCTTTTGGGAATATTACTAAGTTTGATATAGCTGGATCTTCAGGTAGATTTATTTCCAATTTTCTGAGGAACCTCCAAATTGATATCCACAGTATTGGTACCAGTTTGCAATTTCACCTGCAATGGAGTAGCATTTCTCTTCCTCCACATTCTCTCCAACATGTGGCCACCTCAGGTTTTGATCTTTTTCATTGTGATTGGTATAAGATGGAATTTTGGAGTCATTTTGATTTGCATTTCTCTGATCACTATGGACTTTCAACATTTTTTTTTTTTTGGTGCTTTTCAGCCATTTGAGATTTCTCTGTTGTAAATTCTGGTTTAGTTCTATGCCACCTTTTTGATTTTTTTTTAATTGGTGGTTAGCTCCTTGAGTTCTTTATATGTTTTGGATATTAGCTCTCTATCTGATGTGGGATTAGTGAAGATTTTTTCTCAATCTGTAGAGGAAAAGTAAGCAACCACAAGGAGAAAGGGAGAGAGGGAGGAATCTGGGATGGGAAGGGGATGGGGAAGCAATAGGGGAACATGATCTGGTATTGGGTGGGAGAAAAGGACTGAGGGCCAGCAGAAAGAGTGAAAACAGGCAACCTCAGGTTGTAGGAGGTTGGGGGAACCCTCCAGAATGTACCAGAGACCTGGGAGGTAAATGATACTCAAGACTCAAAGGGAAGGACCTTAGATGAAATGCCTTACAATGGAGAGAGGCATCTTATAGAGCCCATCTCCAGAAGAGAGGGCATCTCATGAGGGACGGAGTTGCTATCCCACAGTAAAACCTCTGACCCATAATTGTTTCTGTCTGAATGAACTGCAGGGATGGAAATTGAGAAAAGCCTGAAGAAAAGAAGGTCCAGCAACAGGCCCAAGTGAGATCCAGCTCAACGGGAGGGAGGTCCCAAGATCTGACACTATTACTGAGGCTATGGAGCACTCACAAAAGGGATCTATCACGACTGCACTCCTAAAGACCCAACAAAGGGCTAAAAGAGTCAGATACAGATATTTGTACCCAACCAATGGACCCTTAAATTAGGGAAAGTCTGAAGACCCTGCTGCTGACCCTTGAATTAGGGAAAGTCTAGAAGAAGCTGATGAGAAGGGCAACCCTATAGAAGGACCAGCAGACTCAATTAACCTGGCCCTCCAAATCTCTCAGACAGTGGTTTATCAACCAGGCAGCATAGACCAATTGATATGAGATGCTCAACACATAAACAGCAAAGGACTTCCAGGTCTTGGTTCAGTAAGAGAAGATGCATCTAACCTTAAGAGACTAGATGCCCCAGGAAGTTTAGAGGTCTGGTGGGGTGGAGGGGGACATCCTTGTGGAGACAAGGGGCAAGGATTAGGTATGGGAGACAGGGATTAGGTATGGGATGTGGAAGAGTTGGAGTATGGACTGGGAGGTGAGTAAATTCTGGAGTATAAAAACAAAGAAAATAATAATAGTAATTAAAAAACATGAAATAAGATAAATTAAAAAAAAAAAAGATGAAACATGAAAGAGCAGAGTAACTGCATGAATGAAGCATTGTCTTCTAAGATCTGCTCTGCTCATCCTGTTTTATCCAAAGCAAATCAGCAGCTCTTCACAGTGAGTGTCCTTTCTAATTATTTACTATGACGTATAGGTCTCTCATTACTGGTTGTCCTTTGTTTACTGTCATGATGGAGCTTTAAATGGGTGAGTATGTTAATATATCAATTTATATTATCTAGAAACGCAAACATAATCATTCCACATTGGCCAATTGCACCCTACCAAAACACAATTCAGGAATTTGAATATTTTAAAAAGAAAATGAACACGCATCTGCTGGTTTTATACAGCAGGTATCTTGTTGATAAGGATATAAGCTTTACATTCATATCATTCCCAAGCTCCACAGTATTCATCCTGACAGAAGTGTTTAGCCCAGTTTCCCTGTCAAAAAGAACAGAGCCAACATTCCCAGCTGCTTTGTTTCTGAGGAAAACATTGTTCATCTTAGATGCTTGACTTAGAAAAAGTGCTTAATGTGCCAAAACATGTACACAGTTTTAATACCAATGGGACAATTTATACAAAATAGTTCATTAATCAGGCTACAAATATCAGTGCACAGAATCACATTCATACTCATATTTTTAAGAATTTTTCCTTTTCTCATTTTGTAACAATAGTTATGGAGCTGAAAATGAACTTGATTCATACCTACTGAGTTCCAATACTCACTTTAGAATGAGTAGTTTCTTGTATATTTTACCCCCTAACATCCTTCCCCAGTGCTCACATGGCAATGACCAAAGCTCATGCCTTAGTGAGCAATTCTATTGCTGTGACCAAAAGCAATTTAGGGATGAACCATTTATTTTGTCTTACACCTGGTAGTCTATTGTCCAAGGAAGTCTGGGTAGTAACAGGAACTGACTAAAAGCCCATGGATACAGGCTGCTGACTACTTTGTTCCTCCTCCCTTGGTCAGCCTATTTTTCTCACATACTTCAAGACTACCACCCAGGAGTAGCACTAACCAGATTGAGCTTGATCCTCTCCCATCAATCACTAATTAAAAAAAATCCACAACAGACTTGCCTGGAGTCTACTACTATGGAAATATTTTCTCAATTGTTCTTTCTTCTTTTCATATAATTATAACTTTTGTCAAGTTGACAAAAAATATACAAACAAAAATCAAACAAACAGGACAGGCCATATACAATGAAAGAATTTTATCAGAGACTCTATTTCATAAAAACCTACAAAATAATAACTTTATAAATATGGTTGAGATATTTGATTGTCTCAATACCTATATTTATTAATATTATTTTGATAGCAAATACAAAATTTAAATCAAACACTAATTATTAAGCATTAATGGTGTCATTCTGCTAACCCACCCTCTATTCTTAAGGAATGCTTCCCTGACCACCAGATGACCCATGCACACACACAAGAACAGTTTTACCTCCTAGAATAACTTGACTGAATAGCTAAGCTTTTAACATACGTGTTACAATCTTTCCTTCTAGGAAAGGAAAGAAATATGTGTTCCCTTCTCTCCAAAAACTCTGAGAATCCAATGATCATTATTGGCCTCAGGTATAGTTTCATTTAAAATATAAATATACTCTAAAACAAACATTATATTCTTTCCAAATTTCTCATTTGATAATCTATGATCAATAGTTTTGAATTTCTTGGTTTATCCTAGGAGCAGTGTCGCAGATAATTGGTTAAGAAAATATATATATTTCAGATTCCAGCAACTTCTACTTCAATGAAATCTATACATAATTATGAATAATTAAGAAAATAAATGCTGAAATGAATACTGGGTCTTCTTTTAGACTTGACAAAGGTCAGCTTCCATTTTTGCATTTGTGTCACTTAAGCAAACAGCACATAGTGTTCAGTAGTTCCTGCATAACTGGAAAAGTCAACCCAGTTTTTAATGAAAATTAAATACAACATTGTTTTCATCTATCTAATTGCCAGTAACATGGGGGAAGATGAAAATATTGCATTTCAAATAATTGTAGATTATGCTACATTCCCTCGGAACTTAATCTACATGCAATATTTTTGGAAAGAGCCAAAGCAATAATAACAGAAAGTCAATGAACCTCGTGTACCTTTTATAAAACATGACATAAGGCAATATAATTAAAACTAAACTTATTTCCTAGGGTGAAATTAACTTACAGAAATGAAGGTGTTTATTTATTAAATGGGAACTCTGGAGCAGTAGCCCTCTTCTCTCCCCTCCTGGGAAGGGTTTGATTGCTTGCCTCCTTTCTCTTGCCTGCTTGCTGTGTAATTTAAAACTGATGCCTTCCTCTGGGAAACAAAATTTGATCGGAGAACAGCCTGCACCACCACCTAAACAAATTACTAGTGTTTTACTCGCTTTTCTTCTTGCATTCTTTTTTATTTATTTATTTATTTAGAATTGAAAAAATTGTGTGCAGTGGTTTATAAGTGCTGTTTTGGTGTTTAGATTTAATTTTCCATAATAAGCAAGACAGACAGTTCCCTCCAGTGACATAGAGTGAGCAGAAGACAGTAAGCATAAAAGAGAAGAGGTTATTAATATTTTCCATTATCTGAAACCTGGGTTTTGTGACAAGATTGTGTTTTTAAAAAACTAGACCATCCTGATCAATTAGTGGTAGTACAATAATGTAAGAGGAAGTATATTCCCAACATTTTTTACAGGTAAAAACAAACATTTTGTCAGTGTGATGAGTTCAAACAATATCAAGAAATTGTTTATCAAGTGTCTAAAAAATCTTAAATTTCTACAAACTATTCTCCAGATTCTATTAAACTAATTGCTGTTACAGATATAAGCAAGAATGGATGAAAATATATGATGATGGGGCAGTTACATTACATACTATTTAATACTAAAAAGATAAATTTATAAATGTATACTTGTATTCCCAGACAGCCCTAATCTAAGCATCATTATTCACACTTCATTTCTGAATCTTTTATTAATGTGAATAAATTTAGACACCGTGTCATAAGCACCAGGCAGTTACTTTTCCCTTGTACCCATATTTGTTTAGACAGACTGATGTGTTCAACGATAGAGAGTTACCAAAACAAATCGAACTTTACAACCCACAAAACTATTTTTAGCTTTTATTTTCTTTGTAATTGATAATTTCTGAAGTTAAAAATGTCAAACTTTTAAGAGATTGTGTGAGGTGCGATGTGTGCTTTGAGTTTTAGTAAGGTTTCTTTTATGAATGTGGGTGCCCTTGCATTTAGAGCATAGATGTTCAGAATTGAGAGTTCTTCTTTGTAGATTTTTTCTTTGATGAGTATGGAGTGTCTTTCCTTATCTTTTTTGATAATTTTTGGTTAAAAGTTGATTTTACTCAATATTAGAATGGCTACTCCAGGTTGCTTCTTGGGACTATTTGCTTAGAAAATTGTTTTCCAGCCCTGTACTGTGAGGTAGTGTCTGTCTTTGTCACTGAGGTGCATATCCTGTATGCAGCAAGATGGTGGGTTCTGTTTACATATCCAGTCTGTTAGTCTATCTCTTTTTATTGGGGAACTGAGTCCATTGATGTTAAGACATATTAAGGAAAAGTAATGGTAGTTTCCTGTTATTTTTGCTGTTAGAGATGTGTGTGACTATTTTCTTTTGGTTTTGTTGAAAGACTACTTTCTTGCCTTTTCTATGTTGTACTTTCCCTCCTTGTTTTGGAGTTTTTCCATCTATTTTTCTTTTTTGCTGGATTTGTGGAAAGATATTATATAAATTTGCTTTTGTCATGGAATATCTTGGTTTCTCCATTCATGGTAATTGAGTTATTCTGGGTATAGTAGCCTGGGCTGGCATTTGTCTTCTCTTAGGATCCTTATGACATCTGCCCAAAATCTGGCTTTTATAGTATAGTCAGAAGTCTGGTGTAATTCTGATAGATCTGCCTTCATATGTTACTTGACCTTTTTCCCTTACTGCTTTTAATGTTGTTTTTTTGTTTTGTTTTGTTTTGTTTTGTTTTTGTTTTGTTTTTTTGCTCTGTGCATTTGGTGTTTTGATTATTATGTGATGGAAGGAGTTTCTTTTCTGGTCCAGTCTATTTGGAGTTCTGTAGGTTTCTTGTATGTTCATGGGCATCTCTTTCTTTATGTTAGGAAAGTTCTCTTCTATAATTTTTTTGAAAATATTTACTGGCCCTTTAAGTTGTAAATCTTTGCTCTCTTCTATACCTGTTACCCTTAGGTTTGGTCTTCTCATTGTGTCCTGGATTTCCTGGATGTTTTGGGTTAGGAGCTTTTTGCATTTTACATTTTCTTTGACTGTTGAGTCAGTGTTTTCTATGATATCTTCTGCCCCTCAGATTCTTTCTTCTATCTCTTGTATTCTGCTTATGTTGCTTACAGCTATGACTCCTGATATATTTTCTAGGTTTTCTATCACTAGGTTTTCTCCCTTTATGATTTCATTATTGCTTCTATTTCCATTTTTAGATCCTAGATGGTTTTGTTCAGTTCCTTCACTTCTTTGGTTGTGTTTTCCAGTAATTCTTTAAGGGATATTTGAGTTTCCTAATTGAGGACTTCTACCTATTTACATGTGTTCTCCTGCATTTCTTGAGGGAGTTATATATATCCTTCTTAAAGTCTTTTATCATCAACATGAAATGTGATTTTAAACCCAAATCTTGCTTTTCCAGTGTGTTGTGTTATCCAGGACTTGCTGTAGTGGGAGAACTTAATTCTGATGATGCCAAGTAGCATTGGTTTCTGTCTCTTAGGTTCTTTTATTTGTGTCTCACCATCTGTTTACTTCTGGTATTAGTGGTTTTTGCTGTCTTTGACTAGAGCTTGTATCTCCTGTGGGCCTGTGAACCTGTGATCTTAGGTGTGTCAGCACTCCTAGAAAGACCAGCTCTCTCCTGGTTTGGGTATAAATGCAGAGGGCTATGGGTCAACCTTAGCTCTGCGTCACAGATGGATACCAGAAGGATCTTGTTCCCAGCTGCTCCACTGTTCCTGTGCCCTGTCCACTCCTGGTGGGTCCCTCTTTGGACAGTTATTGGAGTGAGAGTGGTAATCTCACATCTGGCCTTAGGAGTAAGAGCACTCCTGGGAAACCAGCTCACTCTTGGGCAGGATTAGGGTACAGAGGGTTGTGGACTAGCCTTAGCTCCAGATCACAGAGGAGACTAGAGACCTAATCTATTTCTACTGCTGTGATAAGGAATATGACCAAAAGTATCTGGGGAAAAGGCCTTTTTTTGTTTTTTGTTTTTGTTATATTTTGTTTATATGTGCAGATCACAGTTCATGGTTGAGGAAGTAAAGGCATAGACTCATGAAGGTCATGATCTAGAGGCAGGAACTGAAGTGGAACCATGTAAGAAAGCTGTTTACATTTTAATATATTCATGACCACCTATCCATGGGTGGCACTGCTAAAAATGATGTATACCCTTCTCTCCTTATCAATCATTATTCAATAAAATCAAAACTGAATTGCCCAAAGACCAATCTTATGGAGGCATTTTCTCAATTAACTTTCCCTTATCCCAAATGAGTCTGGTTTTGTGTCTAACAAGTATGAGTGCCAAAGGCATGGGCCTGCTGCTGAAGCCTGGGTTTCTCTCTCTCCCCAGGGCTGACCAGTTACTGCATGACTCCATAGTTAAAAAGGAGGCGGTGTATAAATGAGTTATTTTATTTTAGGAAGGAGAAAATAGGCCAGTTAAGTAAAGGGAAGGAAAGAAGAGGAAGGAGAGAGAGAGTGAGAAAGGAGAGGAAGAAAGCAAGAGAAGAGAACAAAGAGCGAGAGAAGAGAGAGAGAGCAAGAGACGGAGAGCAGAGAGGGGACAAAGTGAGAGAGAGGAGAAGAGTAAGAGAGTGAGAGAGTGAGAGTGTGAAGTGAGAGTGAGAGTGAGAGCCGAGAAGATAGAGAGAGAACAAGAGAGCAAGAGAGTGAGAAGGGGGAAGAGAGTGAGAGAGAGAGGGGAAGAGAAAAAGAGTGAGACTGAGGATAAGAGTGAGAGTGAGAGAGTAAGAGAGAGAGGAGGGGGAAAACTGCCCCTTAAATTGTATGGGGCATGGCATGTCTGGCTTTTGGTCAGATGACTGGGTATAGGGCCCAGCTAGAATGCTGGGAGTCTACCTGATAGAGCACAAATCTCCTGCAGGGGCAGCTGTGAGGAGTTGTGACTGAAACAGGAACCAAAGACTCAGGAGTTATGGCCAAGCTTCTTCTACTCTCTCCAAGCAGAAATTGCCCACAGGGGTCCAGGGCTCAAAGCAAATACTCAACTGAGCTTAAGTTACCTAAGCAGACCATTGCCCCACACTGCCCCACCCAAGTACAGGAAGATTTTTGTAGTATTCATGAGGATTAATTAAATTTAATGTCAAAATGTCCTCTCTATAGTATTTGTGATATGTGAATTGAGTAAATAAGAAAAATCAATGTGTGATATAAATTCATGTGAACATACCACAGGCCTCAGAAGCAGCAGAGAAACTGGGACAGGATCCTTTCTACCTCTGTTTACAAATAGGAGGGAAGGCAGATCCACATCCCTTTGTGCATCCTTCCTGCAAGTGGAAAGCTTGTCTCCAGGGAGTTCTCTGACCCTGGGAGTCAGGTGAGATCACCATTTTCTCTCTGGTGACTTTCTAAGGCAGGACTAGCTAGGAGGCACAGGCTGCAGAAGAGACAGGGCAGATGGGATAGGATCCTTCCTACCTCATTCTACACCTAGAAATGATGACAGATCCACAGCCCTCTCTGCCCCTTCCCCAAAATCAGAGAGCTTGTCTCTAGGGAATGCTCTGAACCCAGGACTCAGGAGGGACAGCTGATCTACAGCCCTCTGTACACATGCCTTATCAGAGGAAAGCTGATCTCCCAGAAGTGCTGACACAGACTTACAGACCCACAGGAGGAACAAGCTCCATCCAGAGACAGCAAGAACATCTAACATCAGAGATCAACAGATGGCAAAAGGCAAATGCAAGATTCTTACAAACAGAAACCAAAAGTACTTGGCTTCATCAGAACCTATGAAGAAGTCCTGAATACCCCAAAACACAGGAAAAGCAAGATTTGTATCTAAAATCATATCTTACAATTGTGATAGAGGAATTTAAGAAGGACATAAATGTGTCCCTTAAAGAAATACAGGAGAATACGAATTAACAAGTAGAAGCTTTTAAAGAGGAAACACAAAAACCTCTTATAGAATTACAGGAAAGTACAACAAAACAGGTGAAGGAATGAAACAAAACCATCCAGGACCTAAAAATGGAAGTAGAAACTATTAAGAAATCACAAAGAGATACAAATCTGGAGATAGAAAAACCTAGGATAGAAGTCAGGAGTCATAGATGCAAGTATCACCAACAGAATACAAGAGATAGAAGAGAGAATCTCAGGGGCAGAAGATACCATAGAAAACATTGACACAACAGTCAAAGAAAACACAAAATGCAAAAAGCTCCTAACCCAAAACATCCAGGAAATCCAGGACACAATGAGAAGACCAAACCTAAGAATAATAGGTATAAAAGAGAGCGAAGACTTCCAACTTAAAGTGCCAGTAAATATCTTCAACAAAATTATATAAGAAAACTTCCCTAACCTAAAAAAAGAGATGCCCATGAACATATAAGAAGTCTATAGAACTCCATGAAGTTTGGACCAGAAAAGAAATTCCTCCCACCACATAATAGTCAAAACACCAAATGCACAAAACAAAGAGAGAATATTAAAAGCAGTGAGGGAAAAAGGCAAGTAACATATAAAGGCAGGCCTATCAGAATTACACCAGATTTCTCACCAGAGACTATGAAAGTTGGAAGATCCTAGGCAGATATCATCCAGACCCTAAGAGAACACAAATGTTAACCCAGGCTACCATACCCAGCAAAACTTTCGATCACCATAGATGGAGAAACCAAAGTATTCCATGACAAAACCAAATTTATACAATATCTTTCCACAAATCCAGCCCTTCAAAAAATAATAAATAAAAAACTCCAACACAAGGAGGGAAGCTACATCCTAGAAAAAGCAAGAAAGTAATCTTCCAACAAAACTAAAAGAACATAGCCACATGAGAGGGTGGGTTGGTGAGCTGAGGGAGGGTGAGGGAATAGGGTTGTTTGTTTGTTTTTATTTTTTCTTTTTCTTTCTTTTTATTTTCACAGAGGGGAAACCAGGAGAGATCATTTGACATGTATATAAAGAAAATATCTAATAAAAAAATTCAGGTAAACACACCTACTTTATTTTGACAAACAATCCAAAAATATTCACTAAAATTAAGATGGTATATTTAAGATTTCACCATAAAGAATAAGAACTCCAAAAATCTAATTTAATGTAAAAGTTACAAGATTAAGTAGATATAAAATTTAGAGTGATAAATTGTGAACATGAAACATTGGTTATCATTGTGTATTTAAAGCTATATAACTACAAAAGCATGTGTTCTCTTCAACTGCAGTTGTTCCTTGATATAAATGTATATATTTGAACATGATTCATACAGACCCAATAAATTAAAATATAAGAATGTTCCTCATGAAATTGTGTACTTATGTAAAATAGTTTCCCATAATATGTTCTTCAATAGTTTCCTTTCTTAATGGAGTGAAAAGGGATTTAAGATTCCAAAGGCAGGAAAGTAATTGAAATGAATCATTAAAATTACATCTAATACAATATATGATTTTATTTTAACTTTTTAATAAACTATGTTTGCATCAACCTAATCTTATGTGTGCATGTCATACAACATAAGTACTTTATTCTTACAATTAAGACTATTACACAGAAATGTTTAAATATGTTTTTCCATCTTTTTTTGTTGTTGTTGTTGTTATTGTTCTTTGAGACAGGGTTTCTCTGTGTAGCCCTGGCTGTCCTGGAACTCACTCTGTAGACCATGCTTGACTCGAACTCAGAAATCCGCCTGCCTCTGCCTTCCAAGTGCTGGGATTAAAGGTGTGTTCCACCACTACCCAGCTGTTTTTTCCATCTAACAGTGCCCTAGCCTAAGAATAATAACTGAATATAAAACCAAATAGAACAGAACAATGAGCAATTGAACTCTCTGAGATTAAGTATCCCTAATTACCTGATATCTAATCCACTTTGTGGATTGTGAGAAGTTTTTGCTACTTCTCCAACAACCTTTTCAGATTACTTTAGGAAACGAGTCATTGAAAAAAGTCATTTCTTAGTATTTAAGCCAACCAGGGCTGTTTGTAACCAATCAGTAACAAGAGACCTTAGTGTGATTAGAATGTCTGCCTCCCTAGGGTGTTCTATGTCGAATCCATTCTCTCCTAACTTTTGCCTTCTCCTCCATCTTGACCAATTTTCATGTAATAGTTTTTATTTTATGATATTTTATTCTTTCATATATTAAATAAATGGATATGTGAAAACCTATCCACTAGGGAAAATACTAAGAACTGTATTGGCACTGATACCTGCTGGAGGACGAAAATCAGTTTTCTCTAATAGACTTACATTCCTTGTATAAACCATTCCAGGATAGGCCTCATGTTCAGGAGTAGTTGAAAAACATATAATGGACTCCATAATTTTCTTTGTGAGCTTTCATTCAATTAAACTTTGTGTGTGCATGTGTGTGTGTTTTTAATGGGGGAGCGATTTTAATTTGTTTTCTTTATTCTAGGTCTTTTGGTTTTCCATTGAATTGTTTATTTGTTTTTGAAAAAAACTAAAAGGTAGGTGTGTAGGTAGAAGGAGAGGATATTGAAGGGCTTGGGGAAGGGGAAGAATATGATTAAAATATACTTAAATGTAAAAATTATTTTAAATTATATGAAATACAATAACAATGAAAAAACGGGATATCTAGAAATAATAATGATAGTATTTACTTCATGTAATGTAGTATAGACAAAAAGTCATTGTTAGAGCCTGTTTACTTTTTTAGAGTATGGAGTTTCAATAGAGCCCACGTTCATCATTTTGTATGTGATTTTTAAGTTTAAAGTCTTATTCTTTCACATGACATCAGTTCTGGGATATCAGAGAAAGGAAAAGTTTGTCTCCTCTCTGGTAGCTTTTTAAATATTTTTAGTGACTAATATTATTAAATCTGATTGTATGACTATATGTTTGGTCTAAATTGTAAATAAATGGTAGAATTTTTTTAGTTCTTTCCTTTTTAAAAAATTTTATTGATTACTTTATTTATTTACATTTCACATGTTATCCCACCTTGAGAGGGAGGCCCTTCATCCTGTGAACAATTTAAAATCTAAATCCATCAAGTTGTTTGGAGTTCACAATGTTGAAAGGATATATAAAAGTATTATAGTCACAATCCATCAATACTAAAGTAACTGAGGTATCAGTTAATGAGCACAATATGTCCTGGGTAGTGAACAGCAAAAACCTCAGTGTGTAATAAAACATCCAGCATGTGTGGGGTAGTCAGTCTTAGAAGGTTCAGAACTCCCACATCTCACCCTAAGGAAGATAATCTCTGAATGGTAACTCCAAGCTAGCTTTGAACTCATGAGATTATATGTGAAAGAAACAACATTCATCAAAAAGAAAATATGATAGAAATTTCACTGACTGACTGAAAACCACTTCATGAATGCAGTGGATCTGGCCTGTTCTGTTTGCTGTAGTATGTTTCTAGAAAGTATTTTAAAGGAACACAGCCAATGTCCTGGGTAAATAAATATCCATACATCCCTGTCTTCTCTGTATAACCTGTTAAAATATAGTAAGTATAATAAAGTTAAGTAAAATAAAATATATAAAGTTAAAATATAATAAGTTCTGTCACTGATATCCTTCTCTGTGCTTCCCATCCTACCTCTTATTCTCATTTCAGTACATTAATTCTACTGCAGCTAGATATTTTACCCCATAGTACTTGCTAATAGATGGTCAATGGTTATTATTAACTGTCAACTTTATAGAAATTATAATTACTTGAGAAATAAGCTTCTGGGCTTGTTTATTTGGGGGAAATATGTAGATTACTTTAATTCAGGTAGGAAGACAAGCTCACTGTGGGTGATAGCTTTCCCTAGAGAAGTGACCTTGTTGTATACTAAAATGTGCAATGACAAATGATAGCAATAGTATATTTGTTGTTCTTTTCTTCTGAATGTTTGTATTATAGGAGAAACTGCCTATAATACAAAATCCCCCTGTCTTGAATTGTTCTCTATGATAGAATATATGATGAACTATGAGATAAACACACATACTCTCTCTCTCTCATATTTTACTTTTGTCGCATCGTATATCTTTTATAAAAGACCTGCCTAAATAGGTAGATAGAGTTCATTTGGAATAAGACATAGTGAAGTACCTTGTAGTTGTTGTTGGACCAGATTTACTTCTAAATTCCTTAAAAGAATGCAGAACATTCTGGCATACCAGTATTTTACTCACTCTTAAATTTAAATTGATCTTTTCTTTATTGAAGCTATTCTTACACCTCTGAACTTTACATTGCTTGAGAAATGAATACTTGGTTGCTTTTGCTTTGTTTTAGTTATTGTATCATCTTAAAATAACTTTTAGGGTTTTTTTCCTTAAATCATTCTCATTGTGTTCCTGAACATGAAATTAAACTTTGCATTGTTGTTGAATTTGTTTGAAACATTACTACCATGTTTTATGTGATCTCTACTTCTTCTTAATTCAGAAGTTTTTCAGCACCTAAGCTTGTAAATGACTACTTTGTCCCATGCTGACAGTTCTCTTGGTTCGTCCATCTACTGTCAAGAGTTCATCCATCTGCATATAAAGGTACATACAAATGTTTACCCTTCTCCATGACTCTCTGCTAAGCTTGATAATTTATGACTGGACTGTTCAAGAGACTATGAATCTGCCATTACAATCAATGCCCATTCTTAATCCTTAGACCAGTTCTTTTTCTCTTTCTTTCTCCAAACTGACATTCAGGACAAATGGGTCCATATATCTTTTGTCATATTTAGAATGAGCCTATATTAGCAGAGCTGGCAATGTTTTCATATTTGTTGCTGTCATGCTATTTCCCCCTTAGGAATAATCCAATGTAGTTTTATACTTCAGCCATCACCAGTATTAATTTTGAACATTTAGTCATGTAAGGAAAGATTCAGAGAGCATATTTATCAGTCATTTCCCTTTCATTTGAACTACCCCATCATAACAGATACTAATGCGTTCCCACCTCTATCTGTCAATTATCACCATTGTACATAAAATAAACTTTCCAAACTTCTTTCAGTGATCATGTTTTAAAAAAAAAATATTGCAATATTCATTATCATATTGTTCTTATATAGTGTTAAGAATATGTGGCACATATACATATGCTTTTAGACATTAAATAAATGATTGGATTAATATTTCATGGTTTCCAATATTGTGATTAATGAAAATTGCTGAAATAAAAACTAGCATATAAAATTGACTGTGCAAGCCCAGGGGAGCAGCAGGGCAGCAGGGACATGATCCTCTCAGCTTCCGAGTGACAGAGGGGGTTCAGCGTCCTCCTCTGC
>NW_022196899.1:37142791-37145664 GCF_008632895.1 Mastomys coucha | reverse complement strand
AACTGGGAAAGGAGAAATTCGCATGTAAATAAAGAAAATATCTAAAATAAAAAAAAATGAAAAAAAATTGACTGTGCAAATACTTTTGAGGGCATATGACTATGATATTAATTTCTCGACTGTATCTTCACAACCACTAATTATTTCAAGAATTGTCAAAACCTACCAAAGTTACATTCAAATGCCACACTTCCACTAACAGCACATTCAGGTTCAAATTTCATATGCTCTAGCTCTCCTTCTGGTGTCTGGTATTCATCATAAGTAATATAAGATATAAATGAGTATCATATGGATATTATTTGCATTTTAGTTATGCAAAATTATAGTTTGTGTATTTTCATTTTTTTATAAAAGTTATACATTGTTAGGTAAATATTTGATTAATTATCGAATTTTCTTGCAAGTAGGACTGTTGTCTTTACACTTAATGATTTATAAAAAACTTAACATAGTCTACATAAATGTTGTTTCTCAGACACAGTAATTACAAACATGTACTACAATTGTAACTATTATCTATTCACTCTAATGATACTGTGTGCAGAAATTTTCAATCTTGATGAATTAACCTATATCAGTTTCAAGTTGTTTAAGCTTTTGATGTATATATAATAAAATTTATTGAAAACAATATGACATAGGCTCACACTTGTTTGCAAGAATCATAAGCAATTTTGTTCACACATTTAAGACTATGAAACATAGAGAACTACTTTTTTTATATGGTGTGTGTGAGTGTAGGGTCCATGTTAAAGTACATCCATTTACTCTAAACCAAATTATTAACAAAACTATTCTTTCTCTCATTGGCTTGTAGTTACAGCTTCATTGGTTTGTAGTTACAGATTCCTAAAGTCTCAACTGGATATTTATATTAAATATATGTGGTTTTTTTCTAACCTCATTTTATTTTTTTAGTCAGTATTTATTTCTATGCTACTGTCCTCATACCTTCCATGTGACAGCTCCTTATTTCTTTTGACATTGGGTATTGTGAATTCTCTAGTATTTTAGTCTTCAAGGCTTTGAACTATCAATGTGGAAGTTCCATATTAATTTAAGACAGACTGATAAAATTCTTCAAAATAAGAGACAGGATGTGATGTTGAAGAGGCTTTCAGAGTCTGCATATATTGTGCATGAGATTTTCCTCCCCTGGAGGGTCAGTTTTCTTGTTCTATGAATGTAGGAACTCTTTCTAATAATTACATGTTGATATCTACTTTCATTTATCTCTATAATATTAAAAATTTTAATTATATTACATAGATTTTTATGAAATGTATTCCTAAGCATCTCAGTTCTATTGATATTATTGAAAAAGATCTTATTTATTTAATTTTAACATTGGTAATACATAGAAATCCTACTTATTTAACATGGCTCTAGTACTCATATGTTGCTAAACTCATTATTAGTCATGATATTTTCCGACTGAATGCCTTAACATTTCTACTAAGTACTATAACATTTTAAAATAGACTTTTTCTTTTGCTTCTCATCTAGATTAATTTCAAAGCTGCTCTAGTGCATGTAATGTATTTTACTTTATCAGAATCCATTCTGGAATTATAGGAATAAATACAATGAGATAGAGGTATTCTATATTCTACTTTACTGTAACATGTTTACTTTTCTTTTTTTTATTTCAGCCATACAAAGAGTATATTTCAAGCTCAGCAAAATATCATGCAATCATTAATTTATGTAACTTTATATCTGTTGTCAATATTATATAAAAATATAAGAATACACACATTATATTTAATGTTATAAACTCTCTTTTATTTCCTTTCTGCTTTATAAAATTCCTGTGGATTTTATTTAGTTTCTGTATTTCCCTTAAACCAAGATAGTTTGCTTTTATATACCTATATTCTCAAAGTGGCTCTATTTATTAAATGCTGGCTTTTTTCTTTTTACTTGTTTTGCTTGTTGATATATTTTTTTCCAGAAACTTTTGTTGCTGACTAATAAATCTCACATTGCCTTGAAACAGTTTTGTTAAGTCCACATATCTATACTATGTTCCAGATAAATGCTTTTTTCCTTGAATAGAATTTGGCAACAATCAGTAATTAAAGAAAGCTTGGCCCTGGGCAACCCTTCCTCCTTGTGCTGGGTTTTGAGCAGATGCCCCTCCCCCTATAATTTTACATGCATGATTCTATTTTCAATTTCCTAGAATAAGCATCATCTAGTATCACCTGCAGGAGATATAAGTAGAATAATGTTCAGCACTACATTTTTATACTTCCTAAATTTTATATCAACATTTGAAAATAGATAAAATTATGTTAAAAATAAAAGAAACCATTTTTCCTAAGCCCTAGGAATTTATATGTAACCAGAGATGATTCACTTGCTAAAGCATGTGACAAGCAAGCATAAGTACTTGGGTTTTCATCTCCAGAATCCTCATGAAATGGTCGTGATGGTTCTGTTCTGCAATAGGAGAAAGAGACAACTTCAGACATTCTTTGGCCACTATGCTAGCACATTCAGAGATGAACAAATATAGAACATCTGTTTCTAACAGGATGAAGTCGAGGATCAGCACCTAAGTTTATGCTGTCCTGTGTCCCCCACAGATATAGGGTGATATGTATATATGTACAATTACTCACACAAGTGATCACAAATACACACACATTTATCACATAAAAACACACCAAACAAATAATTGTATTTAAATGATAGTTTTTCAAATTTACATCTGAATAAGTTAACGTTTAAAAGAATAGCTTTGGACCTTAGCTGCCCCTCCCTTGCATGAGGCGGGTCTGCCTCCAGGGACCGCTTTGACCTGGAGTCTCCAGTGAGAGCCGCCATCTTCTCTCTGGTGAGTTCCTAAGCCGGGAGCAGCCAGC
>NW_022196899.1:37142644-37142780 GCF_008632895.1 Mastomys coucha | reverse complement strand
TAGCTTTGAAATTCAAGTATACATAAGTAGCACAATAAAGTAAATTCTTCATCAATAACAAATATTTCTTTAAAATAAAAGATGTTTTAATGTTTCATCTTAGTTATTCATATATATATAATATATGAATATATAT
>NW_022196899.1:37116589-37142634 GCF_008632895.1 Mastomys coucha | reverse complement strand
ATATGTATATATATATATATATATATATACGTCTGTGTTCACAAATTCACTCTGCTTCATTTGATGTGATTTCTCTGTAGAGTTAAATTAGGGAACACATTTCTAAATCTGGTAGATTATTTGTGGGATCTTAAGTAACACAGTTATAAGGTCTGCGGCCCAATCTATAGCAATTTATGTTGCTGGCTATGATTTAGTCTATGACCTTATGTCAAGAGAAAGGTCAGATCTTTGTGAAATACCGTACTTGTCACATAAAGGCGAACTCATTCTACTCTATAAGCATCTCATAGCAGCAAGATTTAGTCATCTAAAATGTAAGCCAAGACTGTGATTTATATGAATACCATGACACAGCAGATCAAAGGGGAAAGGCATTTACATTTTCGTGAAGACCTCAGCACAGGCAGGCAGCTGAGACTTACAAGGTATATTTCAGACTTTTTCAATAACAGAAAATGTCATGAGCATGAATATGGAATATAACTTGTATCTTCCAAATGTTATATGTTGATCAAGTGATTGGCTTTAGAGAGTGAGGTATGAATAGTATTTTAGAACTGGAAGATCTACAAGATTATCTGGAAGATCATGAGCAGGGCTGAGTAACAAATGAAGAGAAGGAATGAAGGCACTCCATCCTCCTGTGGATAGATGACATAAAGAAGTGCTGGATGATGAGAGTGAGGGGACGAGTGACATAGTAAAGAGAATGTATTAAGTCTCATAGAAGGCAGCTGTGCTTTTAGAGCAATCATAAAGTATTTCCATGATGGCACATGCAGATAGATTTCTGATATTGGTTATGGAAGAAATCCAATGGAAAATATAGAGATCAGATTATTTATCAGAAATTTCCTGGTCAGTCATGAGTCATTAAGTTGGGTATGAAAATTTCGAATGAAGTGGCTATTAGACAAAAAGCTCAGAATGCCCAAGATACAACCTACAGACCATATGAAGCTCAAGAAGAAGGAAGACCAAAGTATAGATGCTTCAGTCCTACTTAGAAGGACTATATAATAAGAAAAAATAATGATAAGAGGGAGAAGGAGGAAGGGACCTTGGAGGGAGATAGGAGTGGTAAGGAAAGAGAGGGGCAGGATCAGGTATGGGAAGAGAATGTGGAAGGAAGTATAGAAGAAGAGTAAGGAAATTGAATGGAGCTGTGTAGGAGTGGGGGATGGGTAACTGGGGGTAGCTCCTAGAAAGTCCCAGATGCCAGGGAAGCAAGAGGACAAAATGGGGATTTATTAGCTGAAATAAACAACAAAGGGGAGAGAGAACCTATAAAGACCATATCCAGTGGTTAGGATTGGCCCCTGGTTGAGGGATGGGGCCCACTCTCCCATCTCAAAAATATTAGCCCAGAATTTCTGCTGTCTAAAGGAAATGCAGGGAGAAATAGTGGAGAAGAGACTGAAGGAAAGGACATCCAGGGACTCCTCCATCTGGGGATCCATTCCATTTGCAGTCACCAAACAGACACTATTGTGGATGCCAAGAAATGTTTACTGACAGAACCTGGTATAGCTGTCCCCTGAGAGGCTCTGCCAGATCCTGACAAATACAGGTGAGTATTCTCACAGCTAACCATCTGACTGAGCATGGGTACCCCAATGGAGGAGTTCAGGGAAGGAGTTGAAGGGGTTTGCAACCCCATAGAAAGAACAATATCAATCAACCAGTCCTTCCCGAGCTCTCAGGGACTAAACCACCAACCGAAGAGTACACATGGAGAGACCCATGCCTCTAGCTGCATATGTAGCAGAGGATGGCCTTATCTGACATTAGTGGGAGGGGGGCCCTTGGTCCTGTGGAGGCTTGATGCCCCAGTGTAGTGGAATGCTAGGGCAGTGAGGAATGAGTTGGTGGGGTGGGGGTGGAGGCGGAAAGCAAGTTCATAGAAGCTGGGGGAGAGGGGAGGTGGAGGTTTGTGGAGGGGAAAATGGGAAAGGGGATAACATTTGAAATGTAAATAAATAAAATAACCAATAAAAAAATAGAAAAAAATCAAAGGATCTGATATTTCTGATTTCATAAAATGTCAAAATCCACACCTAAGATAAGAAATATAATGAAATTAAGCAAGCAATGCAATCATGGAAAAAAAGTAAAAATATAAAACAAACAAACAAAAAACTAGATGTCAAACTAGAAATGAATGAAAAGGATTCAACTCAATAGTGGTCTCCCATGTTGTCAAATCCAAAGGATAAGATACGATTATCACATGATATTTTCTTCCTTCTTTAAAATCTCACATTGCTTCTTGCATCATTTCATTCGAGCTTCATAATGGGTTTGGAGGTCTACTGAATAATTCAAAATGATGCTAGCACCTTAGCTTCTCTAATCAATCATTCCATCTCATTTTTAATGCCAAAACTCAATTAGGACCAAAAAAAAAAAAAAAGGCTTTAATTTTTAAAGTAAGGCTGTGTTTACTTTTGTTTTGTTGCTGAAAGTTGAGAAAAGTATATGATTATCTAGCTTTGTTTTTATCCTGTAAAATAAGACAGGATAACTATGGATAACTTTTCCCCAGAAGTATGGCAATCACTTTGTTTTCTTTAGGCTCTGCCTATATTTGGTCACCTGTAGAACCTTGTTCCTTCTATAGTACAGTTTATCCATTGCACTACATTCGAATCTCAAATGGCAGAGAAACATTTAAAAAATGTTGAACATTCTTAGCCATCAGGACAATTGAAATTTCATCTTTTTTTTTCTTTTTTTGTTTTTCAAGACAGGGTTTCTCTGTGTAGCCCTGGCTGTGCTGGAACTCACTCTGTGGACCAGGCTGCTCTTGAACTCAGAAATTCCTCTGCCTCTGCTTCCCAAGTGCTGGGATTAAAGGTGTTCACCATCACTGTCTGTCTGAGATTCCATCTTCTACTGGGAAGAAGTCCTTTGACTAATGTCAATAAAAGAAGTGACAGGTCATGGGAACATGGATGAGAAGCAAATGGAACATTCCCCCATTTCTGGTGTGAGCGTAAATTCATATAGCCACTATGAAAATCAATAATGGTGATTCTTTAGGAAATTGGGAATCAACCTCAAGATCCAGCTAGTCAATTCCTGGGAATATAGTTGAAGGATGTTCCATCCTCTCACAAGGATATGTGCTCAGTTATGTTCATTGCAGCTTTATTCATAATAGTCAGATACTGGAAACAGTTTCATTAACTAAAGAGTGGCTAAGTAAATTTACATTGTAGAATGCTAAAACCATCCCTCCTCTTCAGGTTTTCTCTTTATACTGGAGGTGGACTCTTCTAGATCCCTAGCCTCTTTGTTGGACAGTTCATCTAAGGTCACTCCGATTGAGTCCTGAGAATCTATCACTTCCAAGGTCTCTCGTGCTTTCTGGAGGGCCTCCATACCTCCCACATTTTAAAGCTGTAAATTTTCACTCATTTCCTAGCCCTCTGGGCTACTCTATTGTCCCCCCTTACCTGATCATGTTCCCCTTTTCTCCTCCAGCTCCACTCTCTGCACAAATCCCTTCCTCCCTCTGCTTCCCATGATGATTTTCTTCCCCATTCTACGTGGGATTGATACATTTTTCACTTGGCCTTTCTGATTTTTAAAGTTCTTAAATTCTGTGGGTTGTATACTAGGCATTCTGTACTTTTTGGATAATATCCATATTTCAGTGTGTAAACATCATGTCTACAATTTTGGGTCTGGGTTATTTCACTCAGGATGATATTTTTTTAGTTCCATCCATTTGCCTGCAAAATTCATAATGTCCCCGTTTCTAATGACTGAATACTATTCCATTCTGTAAATGTACCACACCTGTCACCTGAGTGTACCTGTACACTCACGCTGTCACCTGAGTTTTTGATCTTGGCCATTCTGATTGGTGTGAGGTGGGATCTCAAGGTCATTTTGATTCACATTTTCCTGTTGATTAAGGACTTTCAAAAGTTCTTAAAGCGCTTCTTGGCAGTTGGAGTTTCCTCTGTTGTGAATTCTCTATTCAGCTATATACCTCATTTAATTTGGTTATTTGGTTTTATGGAAGTTAGATTCTTGAGTTCTTTATATATTTTGGATATTAGCCATCTATCAGATGTGGGGTGAGTGAAGAATTTTTCCCATTCTGTAGGTTGCCAATTTGTCCTATTGACGTTGTCTTTTGCCTTACAAAAGGATAATGATTCCTGACTAAAAGAAAATGATATCAAAATTTCAGACAAATGGATACAACTACAAAAAATAAAATAGAATCATCCCAACTGAGTAAATTCAGACCAAAATGAAATATACTATGTATTCACTCATAAGTGTATATTAGCATTTAAGTAAATGGTAATCAAGCATTATTCCACTGACCCAGTGAGTTTATGTAAAGAGGAGGGCTATAGAATTAAAGAAATAGAATAGATTCTGTGCATGAATTTGGGGCAAGTGGAGGTGGGAGTAGAGCAGATCACATTGGGGGTTGGTGGCTGATAGAGGGAAAATGTGGGGAGTTACAGCTAGAGTTGTGTGCGGGGAGCATTTAAGGAGTAGCATAGAAACAAGTGCAATGGAAACTTCCTGGAATCCGTGAGAGCACTTAGTGAGGACTCCTAATAATGGAGACAGGAAGTCTCAACTGGCTGCTTTTTGTAGCCAGAAAAGGCTTTCAGTGATGGGACTGAGTTGCATAGTTAGGACGAGTTGTTGACTGAGAGGGTCTCATGGTGATCCCTAAACAGCCTCAGCTGATGCTAAGACAGAAGTTTGTCCTATGAAAACTGACAGTGGTGCCCCATTGTTGCTTATAAATAACCCTATTAAAATGGGGTACAGATCTAAACAAAGAATTCTCAGCTGAAGAATATCAAATGGATGAGAATCACTTAAAGAAATAAATGTTCAACATTCTTAGTCCTAAGGGAAATGAAAGTCAAAACAACCCTGAAATTCTACCTTCATACCAGTCAGAATGGCTAAGATAAAAAACTCAGGTGACAGCAGATGCTGGTGGGAAAGAGAAACACTCCTCCATTGCTGATGGGATTACAAGATGGAACAAGGACTCTGTAAATCAGTCTGGAATTTCCTCAGAGAACTGGACATAGTATTACCTGAGGACCCAGCTTTACCACTCCTGAGCATATACCTGAAAGATGCTCCAACATATAACAAGGACATATGCTCCACCATATTCATAGCAGCTTTATTTATAACAGTGAGAAGCTGGAAAGAACCCAAATGCCCTTCAACAGAGGAATGGATACAGAAAATGTGGTACATTTGTACAATGGAATATTGCTCAGCTATTAAAAAAAATGACCATGAAATTCTTAGGCAAATGGATGGAACTAGAAAATATCATCCTGAGTGAGGTAACCTGATCATGAAAGAACACACATGATATGCACTCACTGACAAGTGGATATTAGCCCATAAGCTCAGAATACCAAGATGCAATGCACAGACCATATGAAGTTCAAAAAGAAGGAAGGCCAAAGTGTGGATAGTTCAGTCCTTCCTAGAAGTGGGAACAAAATACTCATGGGAGGAAATATGGAGACAAAGTGTGGAGCAGAGACTGAAAGAAATGCCATCCAGAGACTGCCTTACTGAATATCCATCCCATTGAGAGTCACCAAACTCAGACATTATTGTGAATGCCAGCAAGTACTTGCTGACAGGAGCTAGATATAGCTGTCTCCTGATCCACTCTGCAAAGCCAGACAAATACAGAGAAGGATGCTGGCAGTCAACCATTTGATTGATCATAGGGTCCCCAATGGAGGAGTCACAGAAAGGACTGAAGGAGCTGAAGGGGTTTGCAACCCTATAGGAAAAACAATAATATCAACCAACTAGAACCCCATCACTACAGCTCCCAGAGACTAAACCAACAACCAAAGAGTACACATGGAGGGACCCATGGCTCCAGATGAATATGTAGCAGAGGATGGCCTTGTTGGTCATCAATAGGAAGAGAAGCTTGGTACTCTGAAGGCTCGATGGCTCATTGTAGGGGAATGCCAGGATGGAGAGGCAGGAGTGTGTGGTTGAGTGGTAAGGGGGTTTCTGGGGCAAATCCAGGAAAGGGAAAACATTTGAAATGTAATTAAAGAAATTGTCCAATAAAAGCAAAACAAAACAAAATAAAACATACAACAACAACAACAAAACTTCCAATCAGTTCATTATACATTGGGAGAGTAAGCTGGCAAGAGCTTGGAATTTTTACTCCTACATTGTAGTCTGTATTTTGTGAGAAGGTACTCTGAAAGCTACAGAATTCAGAGTACCATCTCAACCAAAAAAACATCAACTTAATGTTGGTTCTGTCTCTAAGGACAAAGTGGAACAGTATTGACACAGAACTTGTGGTAACAGCCAAGCAACATTCACTTACAGTTGAAGCTAACTCTACTCCACAAGGAGACCATGCCCTACACTGACTCAATGGACACTGACCAGATACTGGATAGTCCAGAGATCTAGAGTGTTTGCTTTGTCTGGTGTTCATCAGATGAACTACTTCTGGAAGCAGATGGGAACTGGTGGAGAGTCCCATATTATGTAGAGTGAGTTTGCACTTGAGGTCTCAGTAGGGTCCTTCCCCTCAGAGATCAGGGATCACACCAAAAGAGGGAAAGGAAAGACTTTTTAAGTCAAATGGGAAAGAAGACACCAGGACAAAAATGAACAACATATCAACTAAGCTGGGCTTACATGGGTTCAGAATGAAGCAGCAAGTGAATGTGGTTTCTGTGTCTGTACCAGGTCCTTGAAATATATGTAATGGCTGTTCACTTGGTGTCTTTGTAAAGCACCTAACTGTTGGACCTGGTGGTTTTCTGACTCTTTTCCCTATTCTTGAGACTCTCTCCTACTTGGCTGCCTTGTCTAGCATCTACAGGAGGGTTTTTGCCTTATCTTACAGTATTTCGTTTTGTCCTGCATGTCTGTCATCTCTTGGGCCCTGCTTTTTCCTGAAAAGGAAACAGGAGGAGTAAGTCTGGGGAGGGGGTGGGGAGGAAGAGTGAAGGTAGAAGAAACTACTTGAAATATATTGTCTGACAGAAGAATTCATTTCAATTTTAAATATAGAAAGAAAAATCTCTGTCCCTTTGTATTTCCCTATGTGACAATAATAGTTGAAAGATACCTTATTAATAATTAGAAGAACATACCAAAGAGATGGGAGTTAATGGGGTATTATCTGAAAGGGAAGCAGGTGTAGTCAGTGAGTCATGATAATCAAGGAGGACATTTGCAATGAGATGCTACCTCACATACAAACAAGAAAAACAAAAATGACTAAAGAAGAGATGAATTTTGATGACGGGTTCTGTGTGAGGTTGGTCCACCATACCCACTACAAGCATTGTTTCTAATATCCTTCAACAATGCTAATCTGAGTCTCTGCACATATCAGCTTATGAACCCTACCCCTTTCTCCATATTTTGTGAAAGAAAAGGAGATTCACAGAAGTTGGTAAGACTGAGTACTATTGAGGATAAAGTTTTCCAAATCCATGTTCTTCTCCCTTCTTTCTTCTTGCACTTTTCATTCTTACAGTCTCTCTTACCACAATATTCCTTTTTCTTCAAATCATTCATTAAATCCTAACTATATTCTATTATATTCCAGAAGACTGTAAGCTGACTAGCTATAAACTAGGAGCTTAAACCAGAATGTTTATTGTTTGGAAGCAATCTATCTGATGCAGAAGCCAGCTGTAGATGTTGCACTTGGAAACTTCTACCTTTCTATGCAAAAATGTAAGGAGATCAGGAGATGTTTCTTTTTACAGATTTATGTATAACAGGCATAACTCTGAGTGTTTCCAGGAGATACAGAGATATCTGTTTAAGTCATAAGATTGTCATAACTTCCATCCTCAGCCCTTATTGTTTGCATTTTCTTAAAATGTCTCTATTGAACATTGCCTGAGGCATCTCTAAATCTTCTTGTTCTAAGATTCTCATTTATTTTTCTTAAACTTCTGATCTCTCTATCAGATTCATGGCATACTAAGTTATTTCTGCACTGTTTTTCTAATCATCTTCAGAGACACCTATCTGTTCAGGCATAAAAAGACCCTCCAGGTTTGGGTTAGAAAGTAAACAGTTATATTTGTTTTTGCTGTCAAAACTGCAACAGTCGAGTGTACTAAAGGTACAAGAGAAATATAGGGAGTGAAGAAGTCATCATTGCTTCTTGCCTTTGTTCTGTAATTCTAATATATTTTTACATGATAATTTTTGGAAGATACAAATAAAAACATATAAAAATACACTGGCATACAAAACTGGATGCAAACATTTAGCTTCTAAAAACCCTAAGAATTTAATGATTCATTTTCTATTCTTTTAAAATTTTAACTCAAGTTATAAATTTGTTGACTATATTAAAAATTAAATAATATATTATCTAAAAACAATAGTAGAAATGATTCATGAGAATAATCATGTTTTCTCATTGAACAATTCTAACTTTGTACTATTATGTCTTGGTATGAATGAGCAAGTGTTAACTTTAACTTAGCTTGATTTTAACTTTAACTTAGCTTAATTTTAACTTTAACTGAGAGTCTTAACTTTCAAGGTCTTCTTTAGAAAATAAAATAATTCAATAGGTATATGGTATGTTTTATATGAAATGATATATGTAAAGGTAGCCTGCATACTTATCAGATTATATAATTTTGTCATAGATGAATAGAGTTCTTATATAAAGATATTTCACAGGGAAATATTGTCACTTATCTGATGAACTAATGGAACATAAGTATCATAGATAAGGCTTCTAAAACAAAGAAAAATTTAGTTTGGTCAGTCCATAAGTGTTAATTTATATTCAATGATTCCTGCAGGCAAACAAAATATGGTCTAACATGATGATGTACATATCATGAAACAAGGGCATTGGTTTAATATTTTAATCTACTGTTTCACTAGGACACTGTGATTTTTATGTTTTAGAGTGCCAGGGACTTATAATTATGCATCAAGTGATGTTGAACTATAGCCATTCAGTCATCAAATCAGTCCATTAAGTTACACTGAAAAATAATATATATAACATAGTCAACTAATTTTTAATGTTTTAATATGAATTATTCATAGATTTTTGCCATTAAAAGGATTATGCAAAAACCCTTTCAACAACCTAGTCTAGAATATGTTATTGTCACACTCTGGATGCATCCTCACTCTCTCTTTCTCTCTCTTTTTCACTTTTTCTCTTTTTTAATTTATATTGAGAATTTAATACATGTATTAAATGAAAAAATATGAAATACAATTAAAAATTTCCACTCTACATTCTCCTAGATCCTTCCCAACACAAGTAAGCTTCATGTCTTATTCAGGTTTTTGTAGTATTAGTTAGTATTTACCATGTCTGAAATTTGGCTATTGACTGAAACATGGTCAATGTGCCTATTATTACATCTCAAAGAACTGGATAAAAGTGAGCCATGTAGGGTCTTCTCCCTTCTATCCTGTTTATTTATGACATTATAATAAAAGATTGTATGTACCAGCGAGACATGAATTTTATTTTCTCTAAATATTCTGCATTAAACCTCCTATCATAATTTCCAGATGACCATGTTTCCATAATCAGGATTTCCATAATCCCAATTCCAGTTAACCTATCATCTACATGAAAAGAATGTGCTTTATCCAGGATGGTCAGAATTAGAAATGAAAAAGATAGGTAGATACCTTTCTTTTTTGAAGGAGAAAGGCTCATATATAAAATGGAGTGATAAATATGCAGATCTAAGCTATAAATAATTTACTGTCAACATGACAGGTGTGGCTAGACAGTGAGTTTTCTGAGTGAAAGCAGTTAAAATCCATAGAGTAGGTGGTAGTTGCTCTATTTCATACCTAGTCATCAGAAAACTGGCATTAATTGAGATGATGTGGTCACTGGGGGACAGGCAGAGTGGGGACTTTAAGGTTTCAGAAGCCCAAGCCAGGTCAGAGACATTTTCTTTTCTTTCTTTCTTTTTCTATTGTCATCAATTTATTGACAGATATGATGCTCTGTTATCACATGGGAAACTAAAGATTTATCATAATTTGATATCTTTCAGATAAATGTTTTCTTTTCAGCAAAAAAACAAAAAAACAAAAATAAAAACATAAAATACCATCTTGAATTGATAGGATATATTATTAAACCTGCTGGAGAATCTACTTGCATGCAATGTATCTTTTCTACATTCAAAACTAAGCATCTATGATGAATATAATAGTTGTGTATTTTCTTTTTTCTTTTTATATTAGATATTTTCTTTATTTACATTTCAAATGTTATCCTCTTTCTGGTTTCCCCTCAGAAAACCCCCTATCGTCTCCCCCATCCCCCTGCTCACCCACCCACTTACTCCTGCTTTCTGGCCCTGGCTTTCTCTTCCTTCTGTTGTCTAGAATTGATGTTGAACTCTAAGCTACCATGTCTGCCTTTCAGCTATCATGCTCCATCCATGAAAGTAATGGACTGAATCTCTGAAACTGTGATTCCTAATCAAATATTTCTGTAGTCATTCATGGTTTCTCTTCAAACCAATAGAACATTTAGTAAGGCAACAGTTGGTATCAGAGTAGCTGGTTTTGCTGTAACAGGACCATACTGCTTGTTAGCAAAATGTAAACTTTGGGGCTTTGGATGAGGAAAGCAGTTTTCAGTAAGTCTCTGAAAGTGTATACTTAAAGTAGTCTTTCTGTTTCAGATTGGAGACACATCACAGTAACTCTTGCTCTTTGAAGAGGACATAAATTTGCTTTCCTAGTGACAACACTTGGTTGCTCCTAGTAACTTGTCACTCTAGTTCCACAAGACAGTATATCGTCTAGCCTTCATAGATAATTGCATGTATAAGGTACACATAAACATATAAACTCAGATGAGCACACATAGATGCCCATAAATGAAAATAATAAAATTTAAAATGTGTCTGTCCACTTAGTCACTAAATTATGAATGATATTGTGATATAGGTATTTTAAGGCAAATTTATGTGGAGAGACAAAGTATGATTTTAAAATAATATTTAGAGAGTTGACACACACACACACACACACACACACATATATATATATACATGCATACATACGCACAGATTGTACAGATTTACTTTTGATGTTTTAATGCTTTAAAATACAAACAATATGATGATCTCCTATATGTCTGTATATATATAAATCAGATATTAAGTAGCACTATGAATAGACTTATGGAATATTAACTTCCTTATTTTCAATAAACTTCAAGGGTAACCATTGCTTCCATTTTCCTCAAAGTATAACTCATGCCTGTGAAACTGAATCTGAACCATGTAAATGGTGTTTCCTCTGTGGAGGCTATTTTCTTATCTACTATATTTCTATCTTGTAGAAAATGGATAATAGGTCTATTAAAATGCACAGAAATGAGCCAAAACATCATGCATGTAATTAATCTACAAAGTGTAAGCCAAAAAAATTTTCAGGATTCTTTCCTTAATAAAGGGAAAGGAGAAGCATGTCATTGAGTTCTTTGAGTGGAAAATTCATCTCAGCCTAATGCCAAAAATGTCAGGTTTATCACAATATAGCACAGCTTGCATTTTTCATGGTCATCAAACTAAAATTCTTTATAAATTATCTAAATGCATTCCTCTGCTAACAGCCTTCCCTTCTATCTCCTACTGATCGAATTTGATTTGCTCACACTTAACTCATCCATACCCTGTACAAGTCAAAATTCTTTCAGCTGGATAAGATCATAAGACAGGAAAAAGTGAACATAGTATGATTTTTTTTTACCCACAAAGTAGAGTTAAGGTAAGAATTTTCCTAGTAAAAAATAAATTACTATTAAGGTACTGATAAGTCAAACAACAGATTCTAGAGATTAGCATAGCTAGATCAATGTAAATAAAATGAGGGAGATATTTTATGATAAATTGGGAAGAATCAGTAATTTCTAAGCATACATTTTTTCAATTGTTGTTTATGATACTTAACAATAAGACAACGAACCCTTCCTCTGATTAGCCATCGAAGTCATGGTTCTAAGGGTTTCACATAAACAACTATACGAGGTCTGAATACATTGCAATACACATATTAGCAATATCCCTGTGATATTATATGCTCACTTGCCATATTAACATATTCACTGAAATGAAGAATTTGAAGTCACATGAGTCATAGGAAAGATCAAGATAGATAAATGCTAGTGTGGAGGCAGAAGTTGTCAGGAAGTCCCACCACTAGAAGAGGAAATATGGTAACTAACTACTGCTTGGGGGGAGGAGAGTCCATTTTCTTTATGGATGTGGCACATGAGAGACATCCCATGTCCTAGTAGATGATCCTAAACCCAGGCCCACACAAACAGTACTAAATGAATTCAAAGGGTTATCACAAAGATCATGAAGATGTGATGGGAAAGAAGCAGAATAGAAATTAGTAGAAAAAGAATTGTATTGGAAGCAATAAATGATGTACTAGATTTAAAAAAATTAGTAAATGTAAGTATGAAATTCCTTAGTATACTAAAGGAGCAAAATCTGTTACTTGGAGATAAATTCATTTAGATACTGCATATATTATTTTATTACTTACATTTGTAGTTATAGCAGTCTAGACTAGTTATGCATATATGTAATATTAATTCTTATACATAAAATAATATACACATATGTATATATGTGCATATGTATATAAAATATATATAGTAAATATTTGTATATATTACTGTTTATGAAATCATATTTCCTGTAAAGAAATAATATTTCCATGTAAGACAGGCAATAGAAGGACAAAGGTAGGACGATTGCCCCATAAGAGCCTCAGAAAAATGAGCAATTGCTGTCAGTGGAATTTACTGTCTACATTGGTGTAGCATGGTGCATTACTAAGGATTACTGGTAAGTTACACTAAACTAACTTATTACATGGCATATATGTACAGACACAACTTATATGTTTTTCCATAGACAGAAACCTTTGTTACTATTAATCCTATTCTCAAGAATCACCAACAAAATTTTTCTTAAAATATAGCCAGCAGTATAAAAAAAGTCACAGAGGATCCCAGCAGGTTTAGCTAGCACATTGTAGGGGAATACCAGGGCGAGGAGGTGGGAGTGGGTGGATGGTGGGGAGACACCCTCATAGAAGCAGGGGTAGGGAGGATGACATAGGGGGTTTCTGGGGAGAAACCAGGAAAGGGGATAACATTTGAAATGTACATTAAAAAAATCCAATAAAAAAGAAAAATTCTGCATACATGTCTTTTTTTAAAATCTCTAACTTAAATAATGATAATGGGAAATTATACATAAACAATAATTTTGTTTATAAAACAGCTAAGATGGCTAGAAAAACAAAATGAAAGGCCAAATTGAACCTATAAACACTAGAAAGCATACCAAGAACATGTAAAAATTAATGAACACCATATGAGAATTGAAACACTGAAATATAACTTTGAAATAAAGAAAATAAGTAGGCCTTTTATACTGAAGCTTTAAAGTGTCTCAGCTGCATTTAATTTGTAGAAAACAATATTAGAAAGAAATAACTTAAAGGAAATGTCAAGAACTTACTTTGTCTGTTTCATCTGGTTTCAGTCCCTCATGGCCTTGGAATTTCATAGGTATATGATTGTGTACTGTGTCCTTGTCACACATTGCCTAAAGCAGAATGTGTTTGGGGGAACAAGTATAGGGACAACTGTCAGAGGCACAGCTTTATTTACCAATGTCTGCTGGTGTTCAGCTCAGTGTTTGAGCTGGTGAGGGGACCACCTGCCCAAAGTCCTACCCCTTCAAACAATTCCACAATCTGGGGAACAAAAATAAAATAAAAATTTTGTAGAGAAAAATTCATTTTCCAAATATAGTCAGTCTAAATGTAAATTCAATTAAGCACATAGAAAATGTACTTAGTAATACCTGAAGGAAGAGATCATAGAATTAACATAGGAACACAGTAAATGATATTTACCAAAAATTCAACAGCCGGCAAAATCCACAGAAGCTGTAGGAATACTAAGCAGAGATCATTTGATTGAAATCTCATATATACAATTCTCAGAGATGTAATAAAAGATTTTTGAAAAAAAAACAAAAAACAAAACTATGGAGAACGAGAGCTATAAAGACACAGTAGTTTTAACAATGACAAATGTGAATACATGACTACAGTGAATGAAAGCTGGGAAGTGAGTTCTGAAATGTACTTACGTGGAAGGGCCCTTCTGAAGATACCTCGTGGATGTTTTGAAAAATGACTTATAGCTGGGCGGTGGTGGTGCACACCTTTAATCCCAGCACTTGGGAGGCAGAGGCAGGCAGATTTCTGAGTTCGAGGCCGGCCTGGTCTAAGAGTGTATTCCAAAAAAAAAAACAAAAAAAAAAAAAAAAAAAAAAAAAAAAAGAGTGTATTCCAGGACAGCCAGGGCTACACAGAGAAACCCTACTCATCGAAAAGAAAGCAAAATAAACACTGAATGAATTTTTAACACTACCCCAAACAAAGTTTTATTGCCAATTACCTATGTCCATATGCAATGTAAATGCACATTACTCATGTGCGGTTAAAACAGTAACTTCACCAGAAACTCACTAAGAACATTGACTGCTTTTGCAATAGACTGAGTGGCCTTTGATTCCAAGCACCAATGTTGTATAGCTTGCAACCTGCTGTAACTCCAGCCCCAGGAAATCTGACACTAACAATTGTACTCGTGTGCAGAAACATCACACACAGGCATGCATGCACATGAGTACAACTGCTTTCAGATTTGCATTTGTATATTTTTATTTTTCATTATTAAAGACAGTTAAGTGGTTAATCACTAGGATTCTCAATGTGGAAACTAGGGAATGTTTGTTGATGTTTGTTACTGGATTAGAAAAAGTGAACTTATTTAAGAATTCAATAAAACTCATATTCTCAGTAAGTCAAAAATATGCAAAAACACAGTGTATGATGTAATTTTTAGAAGTAAATTAATTGAATAGGAATAAGACAAATAATTTTTCATGTAAAACATGTTAACAAAGAATACCATAAAGATATGTAATCTGGAGTGATTTTTAGGGATGTGAACTTTATTCACCTCTACTCATAGAGTAGAGTAATAAGAATAATTTGTCAGAAGTTGAAAAGAACTACAGGCTACATCACAGTGACAATATCATAAACAAATAAATATATCCAACCACAGATGGTTCTATTTCTTCATGGATCACAAAAGAAATTGAACCTACATGCATAATTCTAAGCAATTATGTGCAGAGTTTAAATGTTTGTCCATGATCACACAATATAAGTAATAAATTATAAGATAGCATATAATTAATATATTTCAAATGATAAGTAATTATTTTAGCATTTACTATTATGATATCTAAAGTCTGTGCAGCTTTTTTTTCTTCCTTTCCCTTTGACAGGATTAATCTGTGTAGCTCTGGCTTCCTTTGAATTTACTTGGCAGACCAGGTTGTGCGCTCAAACACATCGAGATCTTGCTCTCCCTGCCTATTGCTGGGATTAAAAGCATGTGCCACCATAGTAGGTAGTAGCATATATATATGCTACCTATTTTCCTACTATATATATGTGTATATACATATATATGTATGTACGTATACATATATATGTGTGTGTATATATATATATATATATATATATATATATATCAGCACAATAGTTGGGCCACTGACTAACCTCCACTACTTACAGAATCTACTTCCTGCCAATAATTCTAAGTTACAACTTACTAAATTCTGTGTTCTATCTTAGTTGCTGTGGACCCCGAGGGCTACAGAACTGTGCTCCTTTAAAAGGTGGCCATACCTCTCTATACTGCACTTTTCTCAAGCATGGGTTCTGTCTAAAATTTTAGTTATGAAAGGGTGAGCTTAATCTAGTATGTTTGTTCAAAATAACTTTCACCAAAGAACTGTTCAAAAGCTTTAGAAATAAGTGCATTTCAAAGTGCACATCACTGTGAAATAAATGAAAATATCCCCAATAGGAAAGAAATTAAATGTATGATATGATATTGGAATTCTCAGTCTATGTAACTGAAGTTTTTAAATTTGTGGTGTGTCCTGTTCTCAGGTCCCTTGTTTTCTTACAGTGACATAAGTTGGAATTACAGTCTCTCCCTCTCTCTCTCTCTCTCTCTCTCTCTCTCTCTCTCTCTCTCTCTCTCTCTGTGTGTGTGTGTGTGTGTGTGTGTGTGTTTCTTTCCTGTTCTGTGTTGGGATTTTGCAGAATCCTTGACTAATCAGGAGAATTATGAGAAACTATTACAGTAAGAATATGATTTGTGATGATGATGGAATTGTCAGTCATTACAGAAATGACTGTATGACATGCCTTGTTTATTTGAATGTTTGCATGTCAAAACCTGAGACTGGATTCTTATCTAGCAGCATAAATCAACATCTGATTGACTGGAAACTTGAAAATGGAACCCAAGTCTGTAAAACTCTTTGGACTTACAAGAAAATATTTTCAAAATAAACATAAGAAAATATAAATGTTACAGCTGGCTTGTATTTAACAAGTGTTCATTTTGAAGTTTGACAACTTCATGAATCAGACTACTTGTACATAATTGCTTAACTATTTCCACTTGATAGTTTGCCTTGTACATGATAGTTTCTATCTAAAACATTCTTATTCTCGTACTAACCTTGCTTATTCTAAAATAAATGAAGCATTCAAGCTTTAACTAAAGGTAAACCAAACAGAACTGAGAGGCAACTCTCCCAGAGTTGAATAAAATGAGTGTTCCTAGGAAAGAAGGCCTTTTATTATTTAGTTAAAACATGTTCCTAAAATATCTACAGTGGAGCAAAACCTATCATTTACATTAAATACTTAAAAATTAGTTTTTAAAGGTCATATCTGTGGAGAGAGCTGTTTTCAGATAGAGTCTGTATATGCTAAAAATTGACCCAGTGCCTGTATAATTTCATAGGAACTCTCATTCATTTTGTTAGTCCTGAAGGAAATTGTTAAAGTAGATCTTTAGAAATTCAACTATAATCAGACACCCATAGATCCAAAATACAAATTGGATATAGAAATGCGAAGACAGCAAGCCTCTGGCATAAACAGTATCAGGTTATAAGCCTGTCAAATTTGAATGCAATAAAAGCAGATTTGCACATTACTGGAGTCATTCAGCTTCACTATTCAGGAAACACAGTGTAGAAAATGAGTATTTTATGTTGAACTTTGAAAGTTTGTCTCTATAGTTTTTGCTCGAAATTTAAAAATGATAATTTTATTTGTCTAAAATTGTTTGGGTATTAGGATCAGTTTGAGATTGCATACATTGTAAAGGATAAATAGAGAGCAACTTCATGTTGAAGCTTGATGTTTAACTGTTTACATGAAAACTTATCATATTGTAGAGTATTATATTAATGCTAACTACTGGAAAGTGGTTTAATTATGTATTGTATTTTAATGTAACTTGTTTTTGATATTTAACATAGATTCACAGAATTACACAGCTTCTTGAGGCTGTGGTAGATGATCATGGACAACTTGCCTCACACTCAAAATGTCAAATTAAAGTAGGGATCAATCACGATGACAGGATTGTACTGTTCAATACTTACCTATATTTTGATATTTTAGATTGAATCTTGGATCTCATTGTTTACTGCAAGCTCTTGGATGCTAACTATATCCCCAATCCCCCAACACACTTTATTTTGAGACAGATCTTACTAAACTCTGCTGAAAAGTTTGAGCCCACTCTCAGATCAAGGAATCCTTGAACTTCGAATTTTCCTGCCTCAGCCTCCTGAGTTCAGGGGGTTACAAGCTTCTACTACCGGGTTCAACTTAACAGAGTTATTAATTTAAAATTTTCTCATTTTTTATCATTGCCCAATGCTTGAAGTATTGAGGCAGACACTAAAAGAAAAACTACAATCTGACAGTTGGCTTTGGAAATACAAGACCAAGATATTCAGATTTAATACGAGGATGTTCTCTACTTCACTTATTCTGTGACTGTAATTAAAAAGCCCATATGCAATTGTTAAATAAATGTAGTAAGAATGAGGCCATAGGTTCAATCCTTAGAAACACACACACACACATACACACACACACACACAAGCTTAATAAGTTTTATGTTATAATCAGGATGTGCGTTCAAATACAATAAAGACTAATTGTAACCTGAAGCTCTTTAATGTAGTCTACACCAAGGAAATTAAATTGTAATTAATTTTATATGGCTTTCTTAAAATAGTCTTTTTTGCAGATTTATTTATTATTATACATAAGTACTCTGTAGCAGAGTTCAAACACCCCAGAAGAGGGTGTCAGATCTCATTATGGGTGGTTGTGAGCCACCATGTGGTTGCTGGGATTTGAACTCAGGACCTTCGGAAGAGTAGTCAGTGCTCTTACCCACTGAGCCATCTCACCAGCCCCTTATATGGCTTTCTTGAAGCTCAGAATGATATATAGCTGTACAACCTAAAAGGAGTTGCAGTAAAACACATAAACTTCATAACCGAGTTAGTCAAATTTCTTGAGATCCATTTCCAAACCCTATCATATGCATGTGTGTCTATGTGTGTGTGTGTGTGTAAAAGAGGGAGAGAGAGAAAGCAAGAGAGAGAGATTATGTGATAGTAATCAATTAGAAATAATACTATTCTATTTTCCTATTCTTTTTTCCACATGCAATCAAAAAACTGTCTAATTTTAGCAAGACTTAGGTGGCTTCACTAAATATGAATACCATAGGAAAATATATTAAGAAATTGAACATATTTAGATCCTTCTTTAAAGGAAATGTCTGAATATTGACAAAAATGTGTTCTACAACTAGCCCTATTAAAGCAATTGTTTATTAAAAATAAGTATAGTAGCAATTTTGAGAAACATGATTACAATCTCCCATGTGTTTGCTCTTTGTCAATACTTATTTTGGTGCCCCAGTGAAAGGGTACATATATCCAATGTACCCTTTCACTATGCTCTTCCTTTCCTATGGTATAACTTTATATAGACTTCTCTGAGTATAGATGTGAACGTGTATCAGTCAACAATTAACGCAAGTTAATTAATTTCATATAAGTTTACTATGGGCCATAGTCTAGAAAAATACTTGGTAACTAGTGTAAAGGTTCCAATAGTAATAATTTATTTGAGTATAAACCAAGCTAGTTGAAAAAGTAGTTGATATCATTAAACTTTTAATTAACTCCTCATGTGTAAACAGATCATTTTGAAAAAATAAATTCCCTTTTCTGTAGGGGATACAAAAAAAAAAAACTTTAATAAGAGGAAGTACCATAAACTGAAATGTTCTTTTTCTTTTTTTATAACTATAAAGACACATTTTTCATTAATACTTTTGATACTTTTAGATTGAATTCAGACCCACAAGATTTTCTGCAGATTTGAGGTTTCCAACGCTATTGCTTTGGTTGTTTTGCACAGTGTATTACAAATGTCTTTTTTCCTTTCTCGGTGTTATCTTTCCTTTCACCAATCTAAAGTCATTCTTTGTACATTAATGTGTTGTGCAATTGTCAAAGAAGAACTATATAAACTTGCTTTTGCTGTTCTTAAGGCCAATATTTCTGTGTTTTTTATGCTTCAAGTTTCAGAAGAACAGATGTTTCCTTCAGTCGTGTGTAAATATATCCAATGTACCCTTCCACTTTGCTCTTCATTTCCTATGGTATAACTTTATATAGATTTCTCTGAGTATAGATGTGAACGCGTATCAATCAATAATTAATGCAAGTTAATTAATATCAAATAAAATTACTATGGGCCATAGTCTAGAAAAATACTTGGTAACTTGTGTAAAGTTTCTAATAGTAATAATTTATTTTAGTATAAACCAAGTTAGTTGAAAAAGTAGTTGATACATTTGGAGATTGTAGTACTTATCAATTATCACATTGTTCAAAGGCATACTGCAAGCTTGAGCTGGTGATTAATTTTGATTTCTGAAAATGAATTTTAAAATTTTTACCTTATCTAATTTTAATGTTGTAATCATCAAAAGCAATAAATTATAATTCCTATTATATTCAATGTGTAATATTATTTATATTAGTTAAATGTAGCATTATTTCTTAAATAAACTATCATGAATTCTCAATCAAATTTTAAGATTCTGAAATATATGTTCCTGTATTAATTTCCTATATCATTATAGACCTATTGTATTATGTATTTCAAATGTAAATATGTCTACAATGTAATTTTATGGTATTATTCCTTTTGTTTATATTTATGCCTTAAATCATGTGGAATGACATAAGTATTTGATTAAATAGTGATACCAATTTGGTCTAAATAACACATTATAAAATTAAAATCATTCAATATTCTTCAATTTTAATATATAATTTATTTTAAATTGCTGGAATTTGCTTCTATTATAAGAAGAGAACATGGAAGCGGTTAGAAGACATTTAAGTACTCTAATTGTGAAGCCTTTTTCCAGCTCAAACCAAATCACTTCCCTGTACTACCAAAAGGTTAGCTTCTTGCTGGATGATTGTCTCTTAGAAACAGTTAATAGACAAAACAGAACAAACAAAAATAGCTCAATGTAATGTGTGTTAATAAAGGTTTAATGTACTAGTTTGCAGCTTGCTTATACTAGTGGAGTTTTTAAAAAAAATTAAAATTAATAGGAATTGAATAGGTTGCATGTAAGATAATTTTTGGTACATTGAATAAAATAATCTTCCATAAAATATCTCAAAATTGACTCAAATAATTTTGTTTTAAATTTGAGTAAATGAGCAGAAACATCAACAAAAGCAGAAATAAATGTTATTTCACAGAGAATATGAATACCTGTAAGGGGACCCAAAAAAACATTTTGTGAAGTGAGAAAGTAAGGGTACACAACCTGACTTTAAGAAAGATGCAAAGTTATTTTGCTTCCCCAGCAATACACTTTTATTTAAAGAATACATTTTTTTTAAATTACCATTTCACTATTCTCCAACTTTTTGCTCTGATCTCTCAAAGCACATCTTCAAGGAAGCCATGTGACAGTTAACCTGAGAAAAACATCACAAACCATGGTTTTCAGTAGGCCTTTAAGAAAATATACCACTATTCAAATAACCTGAAGAACTAAATGGAAATGTTAACAATGAGGTACTGGAAGCCAGCCACTGTGCAGGCAATAAATGCACAATTATTAGTTTATTAACCTGTTAGTGCCAGATTTTGGAGGAATACATAAAATAAAACCCCAAAGCATTTCTTTGAGATATTTCATGCAAGAGGAGAAACAGGGTAAGCACAGAAAGAGAAAGGATAAGTCCTGAAAATGTGCTTGCATTATGACCCACTGGTCATGACAAGATTTTACACCAAGAACAGTGGGACTGGGGTTTTCTAGCATTTAACAATACAAAAAAGAAGTGTCTGTGAGGAGTAAAATTCTCATGTAAGTAAATGCATTGCTAACTACCAAGTACCCAGGCAGAGATAAGTTAAAAGTTATTTTGTGGATGCAATGCAAACTCTATTTTATGTTCCGTAATGTTACAGCTAACTAGGATTTTTATTTTTAACCACTTTCAAAGTTTGCTTTTCAAATAAAAAGATACATTATGAAAACTCTGATTATAAAATAATATCACAATGATTTATTGTCTAATGGTTTAAGTTTGCTCAGATTGTGAGCTGTTATATTTTCAAATCTATATATTATATTTCTATGTTTTATTTTTGTTGTAGAGGTTTGCTTATAATAATTATAAAACAGGTAAGAAAAATTACTATCTAAATGCAATGAATATCATGGAGATTTTTCTGTCATGCTTGACATTAGCATGTTATGCTTTGGTAAGAGACATTCAATTTAAAAAATTAAACAGAAGAGTAATTATATAGAAGAAAAAGTTTAACTTGGGGAGAAAGTGTGAAGAATTCACAAACTTACTGGGCCTAGGACAGAGTTGATAAAGAAAGGTTTTGAAATTATGATAGAATATTATTTTAAAATATTTACTTTATATTTTTTTGAACAATGAGAATTTAATTACCTAATACTTTGTGAAGGCTCTCAGAATGTACCTCATGATTGTAGAGATGGAAAGTTACAATAAACACAATGATAAAAACCATGTACATGAAGTGAATTAAGCTTAGAAATAAAAGTTCTCAAAATAAAATTGGCACTTGTCTAGCATCTCTTCTATAGTTAAATGAAAAGCAAGATAAAGTAAATGTGCTGTGAAATACTGATATCAGGTGGAAATTTAGGAGAAAAACCACAGGAATGACATACTAATATTCAAACATGTCCTTTATGACCAGCTTCTTGGGAAAGTGTCCAGCCTGTAGAGCAAAAGATGGGAAAGAGGATTTTACAGTTGAGGGACACTTAATACAGAAAACACATTGTACACTTAAGTAAAGTAAAATTATTTAAACAGAGATATTTGAATACGTAACAATAAAAGTTATCCAATGTAAACAATAAAGAAAATAATCTACTTAAAAAAAACAAATGATCTGTCTATCAAAATCATTTATATGCAGTTCCTAGGTCTATTAATTTACCAAGGAAGAATAGTTTATGTGTGGTTTCTTTGCTGAAGACTTAGACATAGGTTGCTTTAAGATTTTGTAGACTGTGTTATTCCTTCCCATGGTCAATGAAGCACAGCTATCATGATAGCTATTATTAGTGCTGGCAGAGGAGTAGATTATGATCACCTGGTGTCAGAAGAACTTTCATCTTCAGAAAATACAGAAGGGTCCTGTGCTACCATGGTTTGGATGTCAATTTCAAGTGGCAGAAGGGATGCTGTCTTGTTGCTGAGTGTTTATTCGTTATCCTCAGTATCATAGCCTGCTGCAAGATCTCTTTAAACTTCTGTGTTATATATGGTATACTTGCAAATGATCATTACAGGCAGTTTTCAGATAAGCCAGGAGTTCCATGAGTAAGTGGCCTGAAGTACTATGTCATCAGATGTTTAAGGTGCTGACCAGCACCTGCATTATCCTACAGTAACTGAACAGTGAAGAGGGAAAAAATTCTCAGGTCCCATCAAAGGTTTATATATCTGTGATATTTGAGAAAGCTCAACATTAAATGCCCACATATTTCAGGAGCACTAAATACATATATAAAGACAAATTTTCTTTCTAACATGCACAGTGCTGAACAAGTGCTATTGAAGTATTAGCATTCCATTCTTCAGTCAACCACAGAGTACTTTTACCTAAAAGGATCAATGTGCCTATATTCCTATCACTGTCCATGATTCTCCCTATAACAGTAAACAAACAACATTTGAGGAATTACTATTAATCCAACTAAGACTTCACAAAGCATCACACAAAGAAAGCTAAAATGAAATACCATGGACAATGACACAGAACATGTAGTAAAGACAAGCTCACATTGGTTGCATACTTTGTAACAAAACTTTTTGCTACATTGCTGTTCTTTTCTTCATAATGGAGCATATACCTCAAGCTAATGCCCACAGTGTACAACTCTTTTACTGTTCTCAATTACACATATGTCATTCCTTGTGAAAGCTTTTGTGGTGTCACATAATGAGTCTTCCTTAAGGTTAAAATTTTACAAAATTGAATTGTATATTCTCTGCACTCTTGAAAACTGAAAATTTTTAGAAATGGATTCAATGATAAGATCATTAGCTCCTTTTAAGTGAGCAATTTTGCATGCACTCTATACCATTTCTCAGATATACCAATGTAATTAATTATCACTATCCAGAAGGAAAGTCCTACCAGTGATCAATCCATGTGTGATACTTCCTTCTAGTTTCCATTTTAAAATCTCTATTCTGCCAAGTGATGACAAATTATGGTTTCAGAATTTACTTCAGAAGTATCTAAGTAGGCATATATCTAGACAGTTATACATTATAATCAAAATAGTAGAATATAAACTCTTTTGCTTGTAAAATAACTTTCAAATCCTTACTTTTTAAAGAAATACAATTCACAAGTAGAACAGTCTCTGGATTGTCCTTCCTTCAGGCTCTGCTCCATAGTTTGTCTCTGCAACTCCTTCCATGTGTATTTTGTTCCCTCTTTTAAGAAGGAACAAAGTCTTTGGTCTTCCTTCTTCTTGAATTTCTTGTGGTTTGTGGATTGTATTTTGGGTATTCCAAGCTTCTGGGCTGGAAATCCTTCCCAAATTCAATCAACAAATCCAGGCACTATTGTGGATGCCAGCAAGTGCTGGCTAACAGGAACCTGATATAGTTGTCTCCTGAGAGGTTTTGACAGTGTCTCACTAATACAGAAGTAGAGGCTCACAGCCATCCATTGGACTTAGCCTAGGGTTCCCAATGAAGGAGCAAGAGAAAGGACCCAAGGAGCTAAGGGGTTTGCCGCCTCTTAGGACGAACAATAATATGAACTAACTAGTACCCTCAGAGCTCCCAGGGACTAAACCACCAACCAAGAGCACACATGATGGGATTCATGGCTCCAGCTGCATATGTAGCAGAGGATGGCCTAGTCAGTCATCAATGGGAGGAGAGGCCCTTGGTCCTGTGAAGGTTCTATGCCCCAGTACAGGAGAATGCCACGGCCAGGAAGTGGGAGAGGATGGGTTGTTGAGCAGAGGGAGGAAGGAGGAAATAGGTTTTTTTTTTTCTTTTTGTTGGAGGGAAAACCGGGAAAGGAGATACCATTTGATATGTAAATAAAGAAAATATCTAATAAAAAAGAAAAAAAAGAAAAAAATGAAATACAATTAACTAAATTTTAAACATGTTGTAGTTAATTGTCCCTAGATACAGAAGTCACTATAATTAATCACTATTTAGAAGACAGAGATCAAATATCTATCATGTAAAATACAGTACTGAAAATTAGATCTAACACGTCTTATGTAGGATAATTCAATTTGTTCCTCAGATTATCAGTTACTTTATGGATGTTAGAACTTTAAAAATCAAAAATAAAAATAAGGTTAAAAACAACAAATTCGTAAACTTGAGACCCAAACCATCATCATCATAATCATGAATACTACAACTGAAATATTTTTAGCAAGTCAGAGTCACTTGGTGACTAATCAGATTATCAGTAAGAATGAGTGAAATACCTTACAGTGTTGCTACAATAACTATTATCAATGTCTACTGGAAATCACTATTTACATTGATTTCTGTAGAGTCCTCAGACCTATGATCTGTGCAAGACTTGTTTAGTGTTGACAATCTGCTGCACTATACCACTGCTCACAAAGTCACTCTTACTACAGGATGTATAAATGCAACTATACTACCAATGGAGGCACAAAATAAATGAAACATTAATGGTATGTCTGCAGTCCATGCAATATTATTATGCCCACAACATTCATTGTCCTAGTCATAGATAAGTTTTAATGTTATATCTTTAAACAGCAAAGTAGCCCAGAAGGCACAGAGGAGTTACATAGAAAATTAAATAGATTTTTATATTTTTATAACAATATTTTGAAAAGTTTTGTGCAAAGTGATATTATCATAACGCTGTTAATATATGGAAAGTAAGTTATTAAGCTTATAACTCATATCAGAATACTAAAACCAAATTAACAGATTTTTTACTTGGTGCACAAATTTTCAGAAAGTAAATTTAAAAAGCAAGATTTAAGAAAAGAGTCATGCTAAAGTCATTTCCTATTGTATTGAGCACAGGTTGTGCATGTTGTTTTGTTTTGGCAAAAGTTCTCACAATAGCAAACAGAAAATGACCCTCCTCCCAAGCAGACCTAGACTACATATTATTTAGCAGCCTGTTTGCACAATGCTATTAAACATGCAAACAGTTTCCATGTATATAAATATAGAAATATTATATTTTTTAATTCATAAATTTTCAGTTGAGAAAAATGAATAAAATGAGAAATTATAGCTGGGTAGTGTTGGCTCTCACCTTTAATCCCAGCATTTGAGAGGCAGGGGAAGGCAGATTTCTGAGTTTGAGGCCAGTCTGGTCTACAGAGTGAGTTAGACCAAGACAGTCAGGGCTACACAGAGAAACCCTGTCTCAAA